>NC_080719.1:2662500-2722500 GCF_019097595.1 Hemibagrus wyckioides
TGTGTGTATAGTATGTTTTTGTGTATGTGCAATATGTGTGTGTGTGGTGTATGTGTGAGCATTGTGTGTGTGTGGTGTATGTTTGAGTCTGTGTGTGAGCGGCGTGTGTGTGTGTGTGGTGAATGACTGTGTGTGTGTGTGTGAGTGTGTTTATGTGTGAAAAACGTTTCTGAGTGGTGTGTGTGTGCGAGCGAGTGTGTGTGTGTTGGAGAGAGAGAGAGAGAGAGAGAGACCAGGAGTGAGTGATTGTGTGTGTATGTGTGTGGGTGGATGAGAGAGAGAGAGAGAGAGAGAGTAAATGTGTGTGCGTGTGTGTGTGAGAGTGAGTGTGTCTGTGAGTGATGTATATGTGTGTGTGTATGTGTGAGTGATGGGTGTGTGTGTTTCCAAATCTTTCTTTCTTTCTTTCTTTCTTTCTTTCTTTCTTTCTTTCTTTCTTTCTTTCTTTCTTTCTTTCTTTCTTTTTCTTTCTTTCTTTCTTTCTTTCTTTCTTTCTTTCTTTCTTCACTTGTTCCTCTTAAACTTTCCTCCTTTTCCTTCTTTATAAATTTTAACAATCCGAAGAATCCTTACAGAATCTTCACAGACAGCTAACTTCTGAGGATGGGAAATAAACGTCAATCAAAAATTAACATTAAAAAAAAGAAAAAAAGAAAACAAAACAATTTCAGACACAGATGAAGGTTCCGAAGAACTTCTTACATGTCTGATTCTTTTGAAATTCGCAAAACTTCCGTTTTTGCATTTTCCAATTTTCCAGCTTGGAAATAAACACTGGCGGAGATCCTAACGTCTAGAACTGAGGAGAAAGTGAGCGACACCTATTTTTTAATTTATTTTTTCCTGATCAGAGAGAGCACCGAATCTGTCCATGACGGCTAATAAAAGGAAAAACATATGCAGACGTCTCTTTAAGAAAGAAAGAAAGAGAGGAAGAAAGAGAGAAAGACGAGCTCTTCGTATTGAAGGAGCTCTGTGAAGCAGCGTTTTAATTAAAACCACTTGTTCCTGTACTTGTACTTAATGTTTCCCATTAGTCATGTTTGAGGGATTACAGGCAGTTCGAACCGAAGCGGAGGATCGAATGGAAAACGCAGATGTGCGAACAATGCGGCTAGTTTTATTGCCATCACGCTCAATTAGTAATTATAAAAAATTTACCGCCTCGGACAAGCTTTTCCCGATTCCTTCCGCAATTAAAGCCGACACCCTCGAGCTGCGTCGGCGTGCAGATTTACCCGCGGCCTTCATGGGAAAGTTCAAAAGTTCTGCTTTTCCACGTGGAAAATGTGTTTTCCTCCCGCTCAGCGCTCATTATAGGAGTAATTTCTTAAAATTACAGGGGTTTGTGCTTTTCGACCTCGATTCCATGTCTGTTGTTTCGACTCGAGACGACATCGTCGCCTCCGCTTTGCGCCTTCATGCTACATGTATGATTAACATCGTCTTCAAACAAACGTGAAGCAAAGAGAAATAAAAAATAGGATCCACTTTGCTTTGTTTCTTTTAGAGCATCTTCTGCTCAGGTTCGGGGTGCTCGCGAGAGGGTTTAGTGGACTTTTGACCTTTGACCTTTGTCCGGATCTCTCCAGGCAGCAGAGGTAAAGGGCTTCACAGAGGCTTTTTGCCCCTCCTTCATTACCATTTGCCCGCAGCTGGAGCTCCGCATCCACACATGGTGAACTTGGCAGAAGATCAGTGGCTCGGAGGAGCATGGCTCGACATTAATTAGGCCGCTCGTGTGTGTACGCGCACCGCTGTCTTTAATTACGTACCCGGACTTTGACCTCGCGGGTTGCGGTTTTGCTTTTCTTTGCTGGTATCCCTCAGAGATCCATAAAGATCCATGTGAAGATCCACATGAAGTGGTGTGTGTGTGTGTGTGTGTGTGAGTAGGTGTAGTTACAGGTAGAGGGTTACAGAGGTTACAGGTTTTGCTGCTTTGCTTCCATGCCGGTTCTATAAAAACCTCCGTAATCCCGTACCTATGTAACTCCACCTCCACAACTTTCACCTCCTGCAGACTCACAAGCACTTTGTGTAACCCTCACTACGCCCACTACACACTGTCGAGATGTACATCTAATACACACGAGCAGCGGGGAGAGGAAACCCTGAAAAGAGGGACATGAATTAGAAGTGAACAGACTTTTTTTTTCTCTCTTATAAAGGATCCAAGAACACTGGAAAGTTCACATGGACTCTGTGTAGGATTGGGCGACAAGTTGCAATTAAATAAAACAAATTTGACTCTAATTAAATATTAAAAGACATTTATAACTTTTTTTTAAAAAACATTTATTAAAGCATTTTTAACAAAAATATTTTTTAAAAGTTAAAAACTACATAAAGCATATAAATAGGTTACTGTATCAAAGGAGAGATATGAAGAGATAAAACTGCTTTATTTTTTGTTTTGGTTTGTTTTAAAAGTGGAATTGTATCAAATCTGAAATCATGGAAGCGAAAACATGAATAAATAAATAAATAAATAAATAAATAAATAAATAAATAAATAAATAAATAAATAAATAAATAAATAAATAAATAAATGAATGAATGAATAAATAAATAAATAAATAAATAAATAAATAAATTTGCAAAAGAATTAATAAAAAGAAATAAAAAAATACAATGAAATAAAATGAATAAAAATAAATAAAATTAAATTCATACCAATCAACCAACAAACAAAAAAACTGAAAAAACAAACAAACAAAAAAAGAAAAACAAAAAACCCAAAACTTTAGTTAAAGTAAAAAAGGTAAAAAAATTATTTATTTATTTATTGGTTTGTTTCAAAAATAAAAATCTGGAAAGTTTGAAATCCTAAAAGCAAAAACAAACAAACAAATAGTTTTGTGTGATCAATTATTCAATATACAAGTGAACAAACAATAAATAAAAAAAGAAATAAACAAAAACACATAAAACACATCATTTTATAAATACAAAAATAAATAAACACACACACAAAACAAACAATAAACACAATTTCAAACAAACAGACAAAAAAAATAAAATAAAATAAATATTTAATATAATAAAGTGATTTTCAGATTTCCACATAAAAAAAAACAGGAATATATTCTTGTCTCCTGTATGTTAATAGAAGTCGGCAATGAGCCGGGAATCATTTTTCCGCACCGAGATTCCTGAAAAGCTTTTAGAGTCGTCCGATTACGACGAGGTTTTTTAATGAATCGACTGTTTGTGTTTCTGCAGCAGCTGATCATCTGTGAAGAGGAAAAGAAAAGGAGGAAGAAAAGTGAAAGCAACCGGGTTAGGAACCGAGTGAATCGAATGATGAGGAGGAGGAAGAGGAGGAGGAGGAAGAGGAGAGAAAAATGATTCTGTGCTCTGGGCTTGGAAAAAGGTATGAAAGTAATTATTTTTGCTCTTCGAGGTTTAGGCATATTTATGGGGCATTACTGAAGCAGTGGGGTATTTAATGTTATTTGCAGAAAGCACACATTGTTCGCATCAAGTGCACCAGAAATCGAGGGCACAGCTGTGTGTGTGTGTGTGTGTGTGTGAGGGATCAGAGACTGAGCTCCATCTCTCCATCATATATCAGAGAAGGAAAGATGTGCTCTGGTACGTGCGAGTCTTTCACCAGCGCTTCAGACAGACAGGAAGTCGGGTTTCTTTGCACGTGTTAGATCAGAAGGACGACAAAATATTATCAGACGTGTGATTAGATGACCAAGGTGGAAGCTCTGACTTGAGATCTTCGTAGTCTGCAGATTCTTGAATATTCATTAAAAAGATAAATGAAGCATGGAAACATAAAATTTTTTGCATTGATTCTCAATCAATTTTTATTTAAATTTTTGTTGTATTTATTTGAATGATTAATTAAATAATTGAATTGTTTTTAATCAGATATATATATATATATATATATATATATATATATATATATATATATATATATATATATATATATATATGAACAGGTATAAATTGCATTTAAATGTTTAATTCTAATATATTATAATGAATTATAATTCTAATAATTAACTTAATTTATTATTTTACATTTAAATTAATTTAATTTAATAATTTATGTAATTATAATATGTTAGAATTAATTAATCTAATATTAAGTAAATTAAATTAATATTAATTAAATGCTAACATCATTATTATTTATATTTCATTAGTAAACTATTTATAACTTGTGTTATAATTAGTTTATTACCAAGTTTTAAATTTTCATGTGAACTTTTCCTGAAATAAATAAATTCTCACAAACCCTGGATTATGCTGGAACCATTCAAATATTAGACTGATTATTTAAAAGTGTACTGTAATTATTTATTTATTTTATTTATTTATTTTATTGGATCCATAGAGAGTTTTGTTCTGGAAATCTCCTTTGCTTATTGATTAAAATTTATTTATTGAATTTATATTATTAAATATTTATTGAATAATATTTCATTCCATATCTCAGTACTTCAAGAATTAAATCTTGATTTGAATTAAATTAAATTAAGATTGAAATACTAATATTTGTTTATAATTTGGTGACTAAAATAAAATAATTTAAATTACTCACTAATAATATATAATAATATAATTACTTTATAATAATAATAATATAATTATTTTAAGAAAAAAATACATTTAGCTAAACAAACAAAAAAAAAACAAAAACAAAAACTAAACATAAGTGCTGTTCTAAATGCTAAATAACAAGTGTGGAAGCTGTGCTGTTAAATAAATAAAATAAAATAAAATAAATATAATAACTTTATGATTATTATATTATATCATATAAAATATAAATGTGATGTGGAAATGCTATTCATTTTTCTCTCTCAGCCTTTTGTCCCTCCAAAAGTATGAGCTTTATTTTCTTTCTATGATTAAATACTAGAATTGTTTATTTATTATGTGGAGGAACCAAAGAAAAAAATAAATAAATAAAAAAATAAAAATAAAAAACTGTTAATTTTTTAAAAATTTTATATTAGTTAATGAAAAATATAAAACCTTACAGACGTGGAAATACTTTTCATTTTTCTCTCAGATGCTCCAAAAACCGCTCCCACCCACCCAATGGTCCCCCCCCCCCACACACCCTGAAAACCATGAGTTTTATTTTCTTTCTCTTGTTCTCAGAAGTTGAAAAGTTAGCTATATGGAGCAGATTTTTTTAAAAATCCCTTTTCCTCTAAATCATATCGTGTTATATGGAACTGCACAATAGCCGGTGTAAGATGGCAGGAGGTGGAAAACCTGGGTCTTTCTTTCTTTTTTTTTTATCCCAACTCCAGTCCGGAACATAAGTGCTGACTCGCGGGACCCACTTACAACTAATACACTGTGCGCTTTCATCCCGTCTGAATGGCGAAATAAATAAAAAGAATGGAAAATGGCTGCTCTCCGGGCTATACCTCGATACCTTTGCTCCCTGGCTCTTTGTTAAAGCCCTATCTCTGCTGCTCCGTTGCCCCCAGCTACATTAAATCCCATTAAATTCACCTTCATTAAAGCAGCCCCGTGTCTCCTGCTCGCCGCGGCCCCTAATGTGGGGCCTCTCAAGGACAGAGCGGTAATGAGGCTTGGACTGGATTTAACCTTGAAGCGTACAGGTTTTCATTTCCAAATCAATAACTTATGCCTCAAAAACCTTGCGCTAGATCCAGGCTATAATTTTCAGGCATTAATTGTGGGGATTACGTTTCTCCTGCAACATCACGATGCCAAAAAAGCCATTTACGTTTTTTTTTACACTGTACATATTCCATTTAGCTTCTCTGCTTCTCTTCGCAGTGTTTATTTTATTCCTTTTCTCTCCATTTCGGACGCATGAGCTGAATCTACAGCTTGCAGATTCACCGGCAGCGTGTCGTCCCGTCAGGAAAGAAGACGCCGGAAAGCGTTTCCACGATGTATAATGAACCAATAGGGGCCTTGTTTTTCCTTGTTTGTCTTTTTTTTGTGTTTAACTGCATCATTGTGAATCTGTATGAAATTCCAGGACAGTCTTATTATGCACAATAAACAGGATGAACTAAAAAAAACTTTTATTAGATCAGATTTTTTTTTTCTGAAGATCCGATTGAGGTGGAAGTGGAAAAAAATGTGAATTTGATAGAGAAATTATGGATACTCGAAGAGTTTAGACCTCAGACCTTTCAGATTTTAGGTGAGAGTTATGACACGAGGGCGGAGTTTTTCTCAAATAGGAGGTGTGGCTTCATTATGTGAAGATCAGATCTTGAGGTGAAGCATGTTCCATTTCTGATATTTATGTCTGTAAAACTATGCAGAGATTAAGAACAAATAGATACAGAAAACTGACATCAATACTGACATCGTCCTCAACGTCCAAGTCTTTTCCACACTGCGGACATCAATACTCTTAATATGAAGTGTATGTAAACTGAACATATGCTGAAGGCAATGTTGGTATCGTGGGTCGAGTCTTTCCAAACAGGTTTCACTGACTGAAAAAATGTTCATGAAATTCTCTTCGGTTTGGCTTTCCACTGACGCTAACAAGTTTTGAATGGCTCCCGGACGTACCTGCGACTTAGCCTGTGTTCGTATACCGAAAATGCTTCATATGCCGATGCAAATTTCAGTTCTTAGATGCTGAATGCTGAAACTCGACTCAAAAAAGAGCTGTGAGTAACCCAATTCTGAATACACAGAACTTTCTTGTTCATTTTAACTACTGTACCTTAACACCTTGGATAGATAGATAGATAGATAGATAGATAGATAGATAGATAGATAGACAGACAGACAGACAGACAGACAGACAGACAGACAGACAGACAGACAGACAGACAGACAGACAGACAGACAGACAGACAGACAGACAGACAGACAGACAGATAGATAGACAGACAGACAGACAGACAGACAGACAGACAGACAGACAGACAGACAGACAGACAGATAGATAGATAGATAGATAGATAGATAGATAGATAGATAGATAGATAGATAGATAGACTAACAGACAGACAGATAGACAGACAGATAGACTAATAGATAGATAGATAGACAGACAGAGAGATACATAGAAAATGCACTATACAAATAAAGAGAATTGAAATTGAATTGAAACCGGAGTGTATTGTACTTAATGTGTACAGTCTGTAGCACAAAACCAGTTGTTATGTAAACATGTGTATGCTAAAATATTCCTTACTAAAGAAAATCCACATCATTTGTCCTAAAACGAGGCAGAATTCCGAACAATGTTGAAAATCATGTCGGAAAACAGCTCGCGTGATGAAAGAGAGGTCTGCGCTTCCCGTTTTTTTTCTTCCCACATGATTCCTGTCATCCCAGTATTTCTATAGGAGGTATTAATTTGTCCTGCGGTGATAATTTCTGCCCGACATGTTCATAATGTGAAATATTAGATCTCGTCCTGAGGAGCAGGGGGTAATCATGGCAGCTTAATTTTTTAATCAAATTCCCTCTTAAATGGGGTTTTATTAAATTACACAGCGCACACTTTGGGACTCGGGCACCGGCAGCAGTGGCACGGTGTAAAAAGAGCTTCACAGGATAATTAAATAAAATTAATAAAAAGCCGGCACAGAGTGAGAAGAATGGGCAGGAGGAGAAGCCGGCGGCCAAATTTCTGCCCGGATTCCTGCTCGTCTGCTTCCTTGGGAACGTAGGGAGGGATGAAGGTCTAAATGAAGTAAGGGACTTGGGCTCTGTCACTTATGGAAGATCTTTTGTGATCAAATGTGTGATGTGTGATGTGAAGTAATGAAGGTAGAACCTACTTGGGATGATTAAAGATGAAATCTTGAGGTGGAAATAAGACAGGGGGTGTAGGCTGTAGACCTCTTAACTTTATAAAACTGAAGAGAATCGACAAATTATTATATACTGAAAAATACTGACATCGATTGGATTTTAATCTTTATTAAAAATCCAGAATGGGAAACGATGGGTCAGAGAGAAAAATGGAGGAAAACACAGAATCTAAAGCGAGAGACAGAGAGAGACAGAGAGAGAGATGTACATAATTATTGGAGCCCTTTTACTTCTATATATATATATATATTTTAAATAAATTTCTTTCACCCTATAAATTTCCCCTATCTTTTTCTCATTTTTTTTCTATACTGATGCTTTGGTGATATTGTATGTAAACAGCCATACTGTAATGAAGATCTGAAAATGAAGAGAGAGAGAGAGATCTATGTACATCATTCTTGTAACCCTTATGGTTCCCTTCTTTTTCTTCATCCTTTTATATACAGTATTGGATGTACAATAACAGTCATATTAATAAACTACTTTGAAACTAAAAATTGAGAGTAAGAGGGGGAGAGAGAGAGAGAGAGAGATGTACCTCATCATTGTAAACCTGGGTCTTTTCCACTCTATTCTTTTCTAAATTGATGCTTCGGCAATATATAATACTTTGTAACTGAAAACTGAGAGAGAGAGAGAGAGAGAGAGAGAGAGAGAGAGAGCAGTAGAATAGATATTTGTGATGGAGAAGTAAACAGTAAGAAGGTGATTCAGTCGTCAGGTGAATGCTGTAATCTCTGGGATGGATTTGGATCAGGATCAGGAGCCACACTTTCTGGATCAGAACAGAATGTGGATGTGAAATATATAAAGCCTGTCTTTTAAAAGACATGTATATTACTGTTACTGACACTGGAGACTCCTTCCATAGACGTTAAATAGAAAACTTGACAGATAATAATAATAATATTAATATATTTGATTCGAAGAAGCACTTTGGTCAAATCTGCTGTTATAGAAAATGAATCTTTTGACCAATCAGATTCTTCCACCCCAACAACCCTCATAACTACAGCAGTCCAGACCCATGACAGTGTTTTTCTTTTAGCCATGACATTTTACTGGCCTGCTGTGTTACTCCATGTTGAAGCTCCGCCCATCACTGGAACCCTGACCTGCTGTGATCCTCCTGGTTTTTGTGGAGACACAAATCTCTGTTATTCTTAGACCTTAAGGAAGTCTCTGGAGGTCCAACATGGTTGCAGGGGCATTCCTTCTCCACCCTTTGCATTCCCATATAGAGTTGGACGCTTGCCATTTCTATTTAGCTCCGTGCCCAGAGATGAAACCGATACGTGTGTAAAGGCATTACATACAATCCGTGAGGCCCTGCGGTTTTCGGAGTGGACATGAAGCACTCATGTTCTGACCACAAATGCTCTCTCTGGAGAAGAACACTGCAGGCTCTTCGTGGCCTACTTTATGTGAGAGGCAGGAGGAGTGATGGAATCAGCATGTCTGTCTCTTTCTTTCTCCCTCTCTCTCTCTCTCTCTCTCTCTCTCTCTCTCTCTCTCACACACACACACACACACACACAGATCCAAGTTTCTAGCCAACATTCTGTCTCTTAAGGTCCATATATCTAGTACCGGTTCTGCTGTAGTAAAGTTCTCATGTCACAACCTGGGTCACAAATTTCTACATTCACACTAGCAATTTGTTCCCGTTTGTACAAAAACGCTAAATTGATTGCAAAGAATCTTTTCAGCGTAATGTTAGCATCGTACTCTGATTAGCGTGTGCTGTGCTAATTTTACTTACTTAGCAACATACAATCGAAGTCGTATGTGAAAGGACTTGGGAACTAATTGCAAGTGGGGAATTGAAAAAAATGCCAGTCCACATGATTCATCCCTCGACTCGTTCATCTGGACGTCTGGAACCTTCTCGTGCTGTCGCTGGAAATGTGATCGGTAGATGTGTTAGAAGTGTAAGCTGTCATGTGGCTCTCTCTTGGTTAGTTCCCCTCTGTATGTCTGAGGATCTCTCCAGTCCAGGCCTGCGGTGCTGAGGTCTTGTTTGAATTAGTTTACCGGCGGTGAAAATGAAAAGCTCCCCACTGTGATGTGAAGAGCCTGGCCTGAAGGGCTTACTCAGACCGTCTCTGGCTGAAAGGCGTATTTATATCTTCCAGACCGGTAATTAATCACTCCTGCTCGCTAGCGCTGCTGGTACGAGAGGTGAGTACGTGTGTTTCATGGAACCTGTCTGGATCCTGTCTGAGCGCTGCTAAAAGAAAATAACACACGAAACTCCAGAATTAACTGCAATTAAAGAGCTGAGTTTATTTACAGGTAGAAAAGACATGAAGCGCTAGATCCAGATCCAGCGCTAGATTAGCCAGTACACTGAGATTAGCATGGAAATGGTTTTCAATCTGAATAAAGAAACAAATGATTTTCAGGACTCTGTTGGCTTTCAGTGTGTTTTAGACATGTGTTTTTCCCCACTGTTGGAGAACCTTACACAGAATTTTACTGGTTGAAGATGAAATCTGAGTTGCTTTTTAGATGAACAATCACTCGGAGCATCTCAAAGAGCAGAAATGGATTTCATATCAACATTTACTTTGAAGATACAAACATTTGTGTGGAAAAAACAACAGTTTTTTGGAACTTTTCCATGAATACATCACCCCTAGTAGGCTAAAAACAGAAATACTTCTGAAACACTACACATTCTTAAAATCCCGAGAGTCTACTTTCCTTAGAGCTTCATATTAACCTTGACTGTGGAGTGAGACATGACCAAGACATTCGATGCTTGAACATCGGCATTATCAGGAAGATTCCAGAAAGTTAGCAGTACATGACATTAGCCGGGAAACTAAACACCATGATCACAGGAACATCCGTGGTTTTCTAGTTTAAATGGATAGATTGATGAATTCTTGGATATGACACAGAATTCTTAACAATCCCACAATTCACACAGATTTTCTGTCTATCCTCCTCCTCGTCCTCCTCCTCCACATTGAAGACCAAACCAGCTGAAAAGAGTTCCAGACGCTTTCATGTTTCTCCGTCTGTTGAACTTTTTTTTTTAATGTGCTGATTTCCTCTCAGCGTTTTATGCCACTGGCAGTGTGCTTTAATTCGATTACACTCAGCCAGTCACCGTGGGTCAGAATGCCAATTCAACAAGCAGACTGTGTAAAATCCCTCGTTCCACCGGCTGCCAAACAGAGCAGGTGAGAGGACACCGAATCCTCAGGCAGGAACAACCTAACTACCTTTTTTTCATCCTTCTTTATTGTCCTTTACAAAAGGGGTAAACTACGGTGGCCGAGAAGTGCAAACAAAATAACAAACCTGAATACAAATTAACAAACCCAAAAACGAAATAACAAATCTGAAAAAATAAACAAATCCGAAAACAAAATAACAAATCTGACCAAAATAAACAAATCCCAAAAACAAAATAACAAATCTGAAAAAATAAACAAACCAAAAAACAAAATAACAAATCTGAAAACAAAATAACAGCAACAACAAAACAAATTAAAAAACACGAATACAATTCAGACAAACTGGAAAAGGTAGGCATAGTCCTACTGCTGATTGGACTAGACATTTGTCACTCAGGATATACAGGAAGTAGAAAATTGCAGCGTGTCCTAGAAGTGCAAAACAAAACAACAAATCCAAAAAAGACAAAGTGGATTGGTGTGTGTATGAACACAGCTCTGCTCTTATAGCGCTCCTTTTCTTATAAATATAAATGTGTTTGTTATTTTCTTTAAATTATTTGAAGTTGCACTATCAGAAAAAAAAGTGAAGGCAGAATTCCACACATGTACAAGAAATAAAGTTAGATACACATTTTCCTACTTCCTAAATATCCTGAGTGACCGATGTCTCATCCAATCAGAAGTAAGTATTCCATTCGCAAACTATACCTACCTTTTCCACTTTGTCTGAATTCTCCTTGTGTTTTCCGGTTTAGTTATTTTGTTTTGCACTTCTCGGCCACCATAAAATCGTGTATCTAACTTTATTTCTTGTACATGTCTGGAGTATATATTTATATTTATATAAAAAATAACAAGGAGAAAATAGAGTTTATTCAAGGCTACTGTGACGTTCATATGGCGTGATTTTGGATATACTGATAGCGTATCATGGCATAAAGATTAGTTTGTGATCTCTAAAAACACACCTGAAGAAGGCAGGGATGTTAGGAAGAGCAAACTATTCCAGATTAAAGGATGTAAGGAGCGCTATAAGAGCAGAGCTGTGTTCATACACACACCAATCCACTTTCTACTGCTGCAGCTACTGCTGGACTTCCTGTAAATCCCGAGTGACCGATATCTCGTCCAATCAGGCTATAGTTTAAGTGTCAGTACTGCTGATTTCTGATATTCTGGTGGAAGGAGTCTCCAGCATCAGCCAAAGGATGTTTTCTAGACTATTAAAAAGCAGCAATGTTGAATTCTGGATTCTGATTGGTCAGAAAGAATGGATTCATTTTCTACAATGTTAATGCTTTTGTTTTTATAGTTCAATCAGCTTATCGCTATTGTTTCCATGGCAACAGCATTCTCACAGGGACTGATATGGCAAAATCTCCGTGAATAAGAAGCAGATTAAAAGAGTGCTTACTTGTTAATCGTGATACATGGTGTTTTTGGTAAAAAGACCAAATGGGAAAAATGACCGATGTTTAACATCAATGGAAGGAGTGTCCAGTGTCGGTCAGATATCTTCAGTACAGAGGAGGGGTTGAATAGAATATGTTGAATTCTGGATTCTGATTGGTCAGGAGGTGTTGGTTCGTTTTTCTTTATGTTAACGTTAATGCTCTCGTTCTGATACTTTCTGATAGTTTACATGGTAACAGTTCACTTGGTCAATAGCTGTCGATTCATTTCCTATATCAGCAGGTTTACATTCTTGTATTTTTAATTATCGTTGCTATGGTAACAGATCACTTGCAGGGACTTGTACGGCGAAACCTCCTCGATGTAAAAACGTGCTTAACCATTAACTGTAACGCGGTGACGTTTCCTGTAAGACGAGATCTGAGATGTTTATTTGACGTCGATGGAAGGAGTCTCCAATCTCAGACAACTCAGACAAAATGCTGTAACTTTTCTCTTTTTTTTAAAAAAACATTTTCCGACATTTTCAGTACAGAGCAGTTGTTTAACACGCTATGCTGTTTCTCGGTAACGTAACGAATTTTGCTTTTTCTATTTTATTTTATTAATAACATCAAAAGAAAGTGAAATGTAACTATAAATTGATAAAAAGTATGACATGTTGTGTAATCATTTCAATTCCATTTTATTTGTACAGAACTTTATACAATGGACATTGTAAAGAGGCAGCTTTAGGAGTAAGTAAATAAATAAATAAAAACAGATAAATATAAATAAATAAATATAGGTAAATATAAATAAATAAATAAAAACAAATAAATATAAATAAATAAATAAAAAATAAAAACAGATCATTATAACTATAAATAAAAATTAAATAAATAAAATAAATAGATAAAAACAAACAGATAAATATAAACAAACAAATGCTATGCTGTTTCTTGGTAACGTAACAAATTTAGCTTTTTTTAAATTAATAACATCAAAAGAAAGTGAAATGTAACTATAAATGGATAAAAAGTATGACGTGTAATCAATTCAATTCTGTTATATTTGTACAGCACTTTCTACAGTGGACATTGTAACGAGTCAGCTTTAGGAATGAATAAATAAATAAATACAGATAAATATAAATAAAAATAAAACAGATAAATATAAATAAATAGAACATGAAAACAGATGATTATAAATATAAATAAAAAAATAAAATAAATAAAATAAATAGATAAAAACAAACACTGCTGTTTCTCGATAACAACCAATTTTGCTTTTTTTTAAAAAAAATTTTTAACATCAAAAGAAAGGGAAATTTAACTATAAATGGATAAAAAGTATGACATTTTGTGTAATCAATTTAATTCCATTTTATTTGTACAGAACTTTAAACAGTGGACATTATAACGAGGCAGCTTTAGGAATGAATGTATAAATAAATAAATACCAGATAAATATAAACAAACAAACAAACAAATAATTAAACAGTATAAATGTTTGTGGTATAAAAGGAATATAATTCTTCAGGATATTCTGTAAGTGGAAAATAATAATCAAGCTTAGGTTAAGAACTGAACCTCTTCTTCTTCACACCACAACATTGTTGATTATTTTCCTGCAACATCGCAACCCCCTCGTTTTTTATTGCTTCCTTCACATGCTTCAATGGTGCATCTGCCATTTCTACTGTATATAACAAGCCACAAGATACAAGACTGTATCTACAAAATGAGAAAGAAATCCTAACTTAATTGTAAAAAGAATACAAAATAAATAAATAAATGAAAAAACGAGAAGTTGCACACAAGGCAACTGATGCAAGACAAGTGCAAAGAAAATGAGTTGTTATGGAAGATCCCAGCAGTTTGGTTTGGCAGAAATAAATAAATCCCTTTAAAAGCATCAAAACGTTTGCTCTTTTTTAATCTCAGGCCAAAAAACACAAAATGATAATGACACAGCAACACAGCAGTTTAAATTTAAAGTCCTTTCTGAGAGAAACGCCAGAAAAGAGTCAAGAAATGCAAAAATGTCGTTTTTTCCCCATCAGTTCTTGTATGTTTCCACATCGGTGATGATCCTGAAGTGGTTTATATCGCAGGTGTGGTGGGCGTGTGCCCTCGGAGAGCCATGGCGCTGGCAGGAGATAAGAGAGAACGTTCTGAGATCCACTGACATGTCCAGCTTATGTGTGTTAGCTTATAACCTTTTATTAGAGCGTTTAAAGCACCGCAGCACAGTTTATCCTCCGGCTTCACAAAACTGACAAGTGAAAAAAACCCAACAAAAAGCTGGCATCTATTCGTGGAGGAAAAAGAAAAAGAGATAATCATCATGAAGAATAAACTCTGAAATATCATTATTACAGAGAGCCGTGCTGCTTGCAATAACAATCTGACTTTCTATTTAGTCTGTTACAAATCTATAATTTAGAGTGAAAATAAGGCCTGCACGTTTGAAGCAAGCGGCCAAGCAAAGCAGGAGAGAGCAAGCAACAGCTGGAGGTGATTAGACCAGGCCTCGGGATGGCCGGGGATTCAAAGTAAACATGGAGCCTTTCCACAGTCAACAGCATTTACAAATGTAGAAGAAGGAAGCTACTGAATTTGTGAAGAATGTGCAGAGGGGATGGAAAGCGTGCAAGCATGAAGGCTGCAGATGGAGGGAATAAACGGCCGAGGAGAAATTTCAGGCGAACAAGACGCCGGATTATTCGCTCAGACTACAGGGAAAAGCGTTCGGGGTCAGCGCTTGGACGGTTACGGTCATCCTGCTCACTGTGCTGAGCTTGTTTTCTGCATGCCCTCAACCCCCCCATTATATTATATTTAATTTCTTATGCAATAATATTTAATACAGATATATTATATTATATTATATTATATTATATTATATTATATTATATTATATTATATTATATTATATTATATTATATTATATTATATTATATTAAATAATAATATTTAAGATAGATATATTTAATTTCTTGTGCAATAAGTAATTTCTTGTTACAGTGTAATAAAACCCATATTAAATCTTACAATTTAAATTTTGTATTTTTTTATTTTATTAAAAACGTTTTTTTTAAAACATTGAACTACATCTTCACATCACTTTTGTTTTTAATTGTTTTTTTTTTATTTTCAAATTTTGAATTCAAATTCAAAAAAATATTTTCTTCCAAATTTTTGTGATCTTTTTCATATTTTGTTCACTTACACCAGTTTCAACAGTTAAGCTTCTGGTAATTTCTCAGTTATTTAATTTAAGATATATTTCATTTCTTGACCAGTTACGGTGCAATAAAATCCATATACCCATAAACCTTACAATTTAAAAACGTCTCTGTTTGTTTGTGTCTTGTAATTTTTTATTATTTTATTTTTTTAATACACTGAACTACGTCTTCACATCACATTTGTTTTATCTAATTTTGAATTTAATAGTGCAAAAATAAAAAATTCTTCCAATTTTTTGTGATTTTTTCAGATGTTTATTTATTTTACTTTTTTTTTTTTTACACCAGGTTCAACAGATTAGCTTCCGGTAATTTCTTGAACATTCTACTCTATCTTCTTTTCATGTAAAATATTCTTTAAAAAATATAAAAAATTCTCAAGCTTTTACAATTAAAAACGTCTCTTTTTCTTTGTCACTTATTCATTATTATTTTTTTTAACACATTGAACTATGTCTTCACATTTTGTTCTTTTTTAATTTTTTGTTTTTACTCTTCTAGTTTTTTTACTTCTTCCAGTATTCTCCCAAATTTTTGTGATCTTTTAAAAAATTTTGTTCACTTTTTTTAGCACAAGTTTAGCTCTTTTGTGATATTTTACAAATGTTGCTCACATCTTTTCCTTCCTTCCTTCCTTCCTTCCTTCCTTCCTTCCTTCCTTCCTTCCTTCCTTCCTCCCTTCCTCCCTCCCTCCCTCCCTCCCTCCCTCCCTCCCTCCCTTTCTTTCTTTCTTTCTTTCTTTCTTTCTTTCTTTCTTTCTTTTTTACACCAGGTTCAGCAGTTTGGCTTCCGGTAATTTCTTGATTATTCTACATCTTAAAGCTTCTTTAATATATTTATTTATCTTTATATAATCAACACCAGAAAGGCGTGTTAAAGAAAATCCCAGTTTCATGGGTTATCTCCCGATAACAACACATTCTGAAATGTTTTTATTTTTATTATGTTAAAGAAATTTGCCCGTGATTGCAATCATTTATTTATTAATAAATCCAAACATTATACTTTTTATCCACATTTAATGGTAAAGAAAGTTATTTCCTATTTTTTCTTATGTTTATTGCCATGTTACTGAAAAACCACAAAGCGTACACTTATCTTGTGACGATGTATACTATAGGTATAGCATAAATCTTCAGGACGTTCTCTTAGTGGAAAATAATCACATTTAGGTGAAGAACCGAATCTCTGCTTCATCACACCACAACGTCGCTGATTATTTTCCTGTAAGTGCACAACTCTCTCCTTTCACTGCTTCATTCACGCGCTTAAATGCTGCATTTATCAGTTCTACTGTAAGATACAAGACACAAGATACAAGATACAAACTGGAAAGAAATTCTAACTTAAACTAACTTAAAAATAATACAAAATAAAATTAAAAAAACAACAACAAAAAAGTTGCTTTTGTTTTATTGCTTCTTTAAATGCTTCGTCTATCAGTTCAGCTGTAAAAAATCAAACTTAATGATACAAGACTCTCAGAAACAAGAAAGAAATTCTAACTGCATAATATAAATAATAAAAAAAATACAAAAAGAAACTGATTATGGAGGACAAGTGCAACCAAAATAAGTTGTTATGGGAGTTTCCGGTAGCTTGGTTTAGCAGAAATAAGAAATTTTTTGCTCTTTTTTAATGTTGGGCCAAAAAATTAATGATAATGACACAGCAACACAGATATTTCAATTTGTTTCTGAGAAAAACGTTACAAAGAGTCGAGAAAAGTGATAAACTAAACGATTGTTGTATATTTCCATATAGGTGATGATCCTGAAGTGGTTTATATGGCAGGTGAGGTCCACATGTGCCCTCGGAGAGAGCCGGAGAAATGGTGTCAATGTCCCCTGACACTTTTGTCTTTACATCTACCTTTACCTCAGTAACTGTCCCGCACGTATCCCGCACGCTGTACGAACAAAGGAGTTCTAGCGACGGCGTTTAAGAGAAATGCACCAAGCAGGAAGAACATTTATTTCCGAGTCAGCCGTGTTCGCTGTAATTAATATCACTGTAATATTTCAGAGAAGAAGCCATCGTTTTTCAGGTGTGAAAATCCTTAAAATAGCATCAGAGAGAGAGAAATAGAGAGAGAGAAATAGATAGTGAGAGAGAGTGAGATAGATAGATAGATAGAGAGAGAGAGAGAGAGAGAGAGAGAGAGAGAGATTTTTCTCTTGTAATTAGCACTTTATCTTTTATCTCTGGAAGTTAGACACGGAACACGGAATAAACCGAGCCACTCTGATCACATCCCAATGTTTACAGACTTTTTCCTCTTTTTTTAGGCAAAAAATGTTATTTCCCCCTGTTTTTGTTCTGTCCATGATGATTGAGTGTCTTTCTCCTGTCTCACTCTACAGTGGAGGTTAATATGAAGCTCATATGAAAGTAGACACTCAGTTCTCTGTAGTCTTTCAGAAAGATTTCTGTTTTTTTTACCTCCTAGGGGTGATTATATTCATAGAAAAGATCCCAAAAACAAATGTTTGTATCTTCACAGTAAATGTTGATCTCGAACCCATTTCTGCTCTCTGAGATGCTCCGAGTGCTTGTTCATCTAAAAAGCAGCTCAGATTTCATCTTCAACCAGTAAAATTCTGCGTAAGGTTCTCCAACAGAGGGAAAAACACACGTCTAAAACACACTGAAAGATGACAGGGTCATTTTAGATCAGAAAATCATTCGCTTCTTTACAGTGAATGGAAAAAGTCCATTGTAAAGGGTTGATAATCCTCCTGTATAATCCACCACTCTCACTATCAAATATTAATGTTATTCTTGGTGGTTTGATGTAACACTTTGTGACACGGAGTACAAAAGCTGTTAGTGTGAACAAGAAATTTTATTTATTTATTTATTTATTTATTTATTTATTTATTTATTTATTTATTTATTTATTAAAGTGTGAATAAAGTTCATAACCTGCTTTTAGCTTCTTCTACAAGATCCATCCAGATGATCAGTTGGATATCCTCCAGAATAACATCTCTCTCTGACTCTCTCTATCCCTGTCATTCTCTCTCTCCTTCTCTCTCTCTCTCTCTTCCTTATATATATATACTATGTATTGTTAGCTCTTTTGGGTTGTCTCGAACATCGGTCCAACTTTAAGGATCAAAAACTTCAGTCATGAATCGCAGGTGCCGATATGCAAAGACGTTGGGATTTGACTTGCAAAAACGCTGGAAACGGGTCTGGGTGCGAGAAAACTCAGGTTTTGTTTTTCAAAGCCAGGCAGAAGTTCAGAGGATCGGTGCTTAACATTTGCTTTTTGTTTAACCCTGTGGTTTGAAAAAAAATAACCTAGCGGAGACTGGGCAGCTTAGACAAGAGAGAGAGAGAGAGAGAGAGAGAGAGAGATATGGCACATGGTACTAGCCATTAATTTCACTTTTAATATTTCAGAAATGTCACTAATGTGTTTAGGCTGTCCTTTATATTACAGCTTGATGGTTCTGCTCTGGATTTTTATGGCAGGTTTATATACATCTATAATGTATATATATACGGAATGTTGGACTGCTGTGTTATATTTCATTTAATAGTTTATACATGTAAAGGGTTTTTTTCTCATCCCATGTATTGCATACGCTTCCCGATAAGGAACCTTCGAGGAGACAAATAGCACTTATGATGTTTTATATCCGTGGATCTAAAAGAACACTCCTGATGTATATGGTCTTCATTTGGGTTTGGAGTGTTGTCCAGCTTTAAGCAATCCGTCACTCTCCCGAGGGCAGAAGGTAACCCTTTTCTTCCTGAGCGGCTGTTTTCTGCCACGCCAAGCAACCCCTAGCTCATCTGGAGTGTGGGAGTGTGTGCGGTTTTATGACTTAATGACTCCTGTCGGCTCTGATCGGCGAGTCGGACTGAGTGTTGCCAGCTGCGAGTTTACTTTTTCGTATGCAAAGGAAGGGTGCGACGCTTTGCCTGGCCTCGTGGTGGGGATGGAGCCTCGTTTTTGGACTCTTGGGCTACTTTCAGAGAGCTCAGCTGGTTAGTAAGTGCTGGAGATAAGACAGAAGGAGGAGGTGGGGGTAAAAGTGTGTGTTTTTTTGGGGGGGGGTGAACATGGGACACTCACAGGGCACTCTGGAGTCAATACCCAGGGAATTTGTATAGCTAGGACAGTGTGGCACACAGTGAGGAGATGATATAGAGAGTGACAAGGTGAAAATGACCGGTCTTGTGAATAGATTAGAGCCGATGCTTGATCGCAGAAGTGCATCTCATTCGGTATTCCGTGCTAAAGACCGGAGTCGAGGGAGCGCTCGTAATCTACATTTAAAGGACAGGAATGTTGGTCTACTAGGATCAGAAGACAGAAGAACTGTGTTAGCTCTCTTCTCCTCTTCTTTTCCCCCCTGGAGGTACACAGGGGTCATTATTTTTAGTTTTTTTTTTTTTTTTGAAGTGTTCAGCCTTTTGATGTTGCCCGTTCTCTTTAGGCAGGCTCGGCCCCGCAGGATATTTAATATCGCTCCAGCAAATTTCCAGTTAGGAATAATTTGAACCCAGCATCTGTCAAAGGCACAAGCGTTTAAATACATTGGTCCCGGTTAAAGAGGCAGAAAATGAAGTCAGATT
Source organism: Hemibagrus wyckioides (assembly GCF_019097595.1). Taxonomy (NCBI): domain Eukaryota; kingdom Metazoa; phylum Chordata; class Actinopteri; order Siluriformes; family Bagridae; genus Hemibagrus; species Hemibagrus wyckioides. The sequence continues at coordinate 2,682,730 of NC_080719.1, forward strand.
ACACTGAGCACCTTTCGCAGGGACACGAGGGGGCGGAAGGGGGGGGGGTTATGGGGGGGTTGATGAGGGGTGAGTTTGGGAGATGAAAAAAAATGAGATTGCACAAGCTCATTAACGCTTAAAAAAAAGCAAAAACCGATATCTCTCTCTCTCCCTCTCTCTCTCTCTCTCTCTCTCTCTCTCCCTCTCTCTTGCCTCACACTCGGAGAAAGGGATCATCTCGAAGCCTTGATATTTTATTTACAGATCTTCAGGAGGACAGGAGAGTAAGACAGGCCCAGGTTTACTCTCTTCTCCGCTCTCAGACAGCCACAGTAGCCGGGGAAGGCTGCATCCCCGGTGTCTCCACATCAAAGGTCCCCCTGTGTTCCTACAGAGTGTGCAGGGGGAACTTTTATCACGGTACACAATCCGATGCGATCACTGCTGGACTGTTGAAAGAGCATGCATTAGGCACTTTGACAGCCGCTGTCAGGCTTTATCGGATCCGACTCGGACCGTCTGCTGGATATCGTCTTTGACTCGTCTTCCTTTATAACTGAGAGAAAAAGAAAAAAAAATCACTCTGTCCAAATAAATACGATTTAGTTCCTGGTTTGTGATTGGGTCAGTGATTTAAACTTTTAGCTCCGACATCACGTCAAACTACAAATACAGAAAATGACCAATCAACCAATCAGATTGAAGGATTTAACAGTGGTGTGTGTGTGTGAGCAACATGTGCGAGTGTGTGGGCATATGTGTGTGTGTGTGTGTGTGTGGTATATTTGTGTGTGAGTGACGTGTGTGAGCAACGTGTGTGTGTGTGAGCAACGTGTATGCTTGTTTGTGTGTGTGCGAGTGTGTATGTGTGAGTGGCGGTCTGTGTGTTGTGTGTGTGAGTATGTGTCTGTGTTTGTGAGTGTATGTCTGTGTGGTATGTGTGTGTGTGAGCAACATGCGCATGTGTGTGTGTGTAGTATATGTGTGTGTGTGTGTGTGTGTAGTATATGTGTGTGTATGTACGTGTGTGTGTGTGTAGTATATGTGTGAGTGTGTGGGGGGGGGGTATATGTGTGTGTGTGTGTGTGTAGTATATGTGTGTGTGTGTGTGTGTGTGTGTGGTTATTTTAATAAGGATCTGTTAACAAAATATTTTCCTCTACATCATTACATGACCTTGATCGAGCTGTTAAAGGCGAATGAGAAATGCTTCATTCAAAGCAGTGAGGAATTATCCCTCCATCCTTCATCTCTTCATCACTCCTCCTCCTCCCTCCATCCTTCATATCTTCATCACTCCTCCTCCTTCCCTCCATCCACAATCCATCGCCTCTCCACCTGTGTGTGGATAAAGACAGGTTGCGTGAGCTGCTCGGCCCATATGAGATCTTCGGGGGGAAATAAGCAGAGCATTAGTTCCAGGTCATCTTGGAAGCGTATAAAACGGACAAGAAGAGAGGAGAAGTTGGGGAAAATCCAGTCTCGGCAGGGAGGAGGAAGCCTGCGGAATATTAGAGAGCAGGGACTCATCATTCTCTATCCGTTCTCTTGCTCTCTTTCTCTCTTCATCCATCTTAATTCCTACGCTTTTGCCATGTGTTGCAAATTAACAGCACCTCCTTTCCTAACCCCCAGCCCCGGATCTCTTCGGATTTCTCTCTTCATTTTGGAGTGAAATATGTCGAGGAATCAGGTTTGCGCAAATGTTTTTCGCGACGTGAAAAACGTTCCCGGATGACGTGGATGTGAGACTCGAGCACGTGCGATAAATCTCTCATTAGGAGTTAAGTTTTTAAATTCACTTAAATGTTACGATGACGTCTACGACTTATAGGATTTCTTTCCTATAAACAACAAATTAACAAATAAATTATTTATACATTCGTTTAGGAATAAAACTAAGAAAATAATCAACAAAAAAAATGCTTTCATGCATGTTGTGTACATTTTATCTATTTAATCTGTGAACTTAAAAAACTCACATAATATAGCAGCTATAAACAGTCTTACACCCTTCTCTTCTTCTCTCCGGCTTTCTCTCTCTGGCTGCCTCTCTCTCTCTCTCTCTGTATATATATATATATATATATATATATATATATATATATATATATATATATATATATATATATATATCTTTTTCTCTCTCTGTATCTGTCTGTCTGTCTCTCTCTCTCTCTCTCTCTCTCTCTGTATATATATATATATATATATATATATATATATATATATATATATATATATATATATATATCTTTTTCTCTCTCTGTATCTGTCTGTCTGTCTCTCTCTCTCTCTCTCTCTCTCTCTCTGTATATATATATATATATATATATATATATATCTTTTTCTCTCTCTGTATCTGTCTGTCTGTCTCTCTCTCTCTCTCTCTCTCTGTATATATATATATATATATATATATATATATATCTTTTTCTCTCTCTGTATCTGTCTGTCTGTCTCTCTCTCTCTCTCTCTCTCTGTATATATATATATATATATATATATATATATATATATATATATCTTTTTCTCTCTCTGTATCTGTCTGTCTGCCTCTCTCTCTCTCTCTCTCTCTCTGTATATATATATATATATATATATATATATATATATATATATATATATATATATATATATATATCTTTTTCTCTCTCTGTATCTGTCTGTCTGTCTCTCTCTCTCACTCTCTCTGTATCTCTGTCTGTTTGTCTGTCTCTCTTTCTCTCTCTCTCTCTCTCTTTGTATCTCTCTGTCTGTCTGTCTCTCTCTCACTCTCTCTGTCTGTATATCTCTTTCTCTCTCTGTGTCTCTCTCTCTTGCTCTCTCTCTCTCTCTCTTCAGGTAAACGTCACTGTCTTGAAAATCTAAGAAAAAAAACATACAGCTTGACCTCTGACTCTTAGCAAGTCATTTCAAAAGTCTAAAAAAGTGAGAGTTGGGGATGCATTTAGTGCATTTTTTGTTCACAGTTCAATCTATGAGTGCTGATGGAAGGAGTTAATTGTGCCACCGAGAGAGAGAGAGAGAGAGAGAGAGAGAGAGAGAAAGAGAGCAGCACAGTAGAGCTGGCATGTTTGATGTTGAGCGAATCCTGTTGCCATTACAGGCTTTGAAGTGAGATTGGGTGTTAAATAAGCAGGAAATGGGCGCTAGTTAGTCTCTCTAAACTTTCCCCTGTTTGCCGCAGCCTGCTGTGGTGGAGGGAGCAAGAGAGCGAAGGGACGAGGGAGCGAGGGGGACGAGGGGACGAGCCGGCGGCGCAGACCGAGCCGAAACTGCTCGAAGCGTGCAGTCACTCTGGAATGGGGCTGTCAGGCTTCATTAGCTAAACTTGTCTCCCAGTCTGAGGAGAAGAACTTGGCCAGTGATTTAAAACTCTATTACCTGGCCCCCTTTTTTTTATTAACTTCAGAGCCATTACTCCAAACACTCACTCTTGATGATGTCTCACCTTTAAGAGCTCTGTGTTACGGACTAAAGGCTCAGAGAGATCTTTTACTACTTCTGGAGCTCTGGGAAAGTAGGTGTTTGGATACACGTGTATTCATGTTATATTATTTGTACTGTAGAGAACTTTGTACACTGCGCTGTACGCCTGAACCCTAGAGGAAGGTTTCACACTTGGGTTAGTATAGCTAGGGTTTTTTCCCCTGGCTTATACAATGTTAACTCCTCATCACAGTGGCATGTGCTGTTATGACCGGTCGCTTAGCAACAGACAACCAATCAGAACCTGAACAGCGCTTTAGCCTCATACCAGGTGAACACCAGGACGTAGCTGAACAACCGAACAAAAACGGCTTGGTAGATAGAGTCAGGCAGAACATCACGGAAGTGCATGCCGTAGCGAGGAGGAAACATGTCACGCTGAAAAATTAGCGGGAGTATGATTTCGATGAAGAGACGATCGTCCGTTCGACTAGACGACAAACTTAAAAAGAGCATAAAAGAGGATAAAGCTGTGAAAGATAACAGAAGCTGCTTGAGTGCAGAAGCAACTTTTTTCCTCACTGATTAAAGTGAAAGCGTGAGACGCTCCGTTATTTAAAGTGTCCGCACGCCGGATTTATCCAATCAGAGCCGTTGATACGTGACTATGCAAATGAGCAGAGACATGCTTAGGAATGTAGAGTGTGAAAGGGCAGATTCTGAAGAGCCAGGATTCAGTGTTAACCCCAGGGAAAGGGGGGTTTGTTGGGATTGTTGTGTAGTGTTGGGAACATTGAGGTGTGTGTTAATGTGTGTTGGGAATGTTCAGGTGTTTGTTGGGAAACCTAAGGTGTGTGTTGGGAATGTTGAGGTGTGTGTAAGGAATGTAGACGAGTAAGTGTTGGGAATGTTGAGGTGTGTTGGGAATGTAGAGGTGTATGTTGGGAATGTTGAGCTGTTTGTTGGGAATGTAGAGGAGTGTGTTGGGAATTTTGAGGTGTGTTGGGAATGTTGAGGTGTGTTGGGAATGTTGAGCTGTGTGTTGGGAATGCTGAGGTGTTTGTTGTAAATGTTAAGTTATATTTTAAGGATGTTGAGGCTTGTGTTGTGAATGCTGAGGTGTGTGTTGGTGTGTGTTGTAAATGTAGTGGTGTGTGTTGGGAATATTGAGGTTTGTCTTGGGAATGTTAAGGTGTTTTGAGAATGTTGAGATTGTTGAGGTGGATGTTTGGAAAATGCAAATATGTAAATAAGCTAAGTTTAGAATCACACAGGGAAATAGTTTTCAGGTGGGAGAAGCTCTTCTCTGTGATTGTCTAAAACTTGTTTATTGATGATTTAGATCATGCAACAAATTTGGAATATGTGGGCGTGTCCAGTGCCACTGCTTTATGCAAATCTGGGGCAGTAGTTAAGGTTCTGGGCTGTTGATTGGACATTCAGGGTTCAAGCTCCAGCACTGCCAAGCTGCCTCTGATGGGTACCTGAACTAGGCCCTCCTTGCTTCAAAGGGGGCTTCATCATAGCTGCCCCTGTGCTCTGATCCCAATCTCCAAAGTTGGGGTACGTGAAAAAACGAATTCCACTGTGCAGCAGTTGGGATTGCATGTGATCCATGGCAAAGATCATGTCCTTCATCTCGTATGATATGAATTTTATACACTTACGAATAAACACGTCTACATTTTAGCAGCAAGAAAGTGATTTGTTGTTAAACGGAATGCTACGTTATTACTACAGCAACCGGAATTAGGATAGATAGGATAGAACTCCTCCTCAGCAACTTGCAGAGCTCAAATTCCTGCTGAAACCTCTTCAAAATACATCTGTTAAATCTAACAACGCTATTATCTCTATCAGTTCTTCTTCATCAGATGTTCACTCGTAGGATTTTGGCTTGACGCTTGCGAAGATCATGGCGCCGTCCCAGTGACCTCGAGTGAGCTGGAGAAGTGGAATGAGTTGAGGTTTAGTTCTGTCTGTGTGAAGCAGCTTCGGTGACTGACAGTTGAGAGGGAACGTTTGACTGCCTCTCATGAGCACCGGGGAAATGGAGAAGGAGGGGTGAAAGGGCAGATGTCTGCCACAGAATTTAATTAGGGAGACGGCATCCTTTGTCCTCGATATTGTTGCTGCAGGCGTTCTTTAATTGCCCCCTCCTTTCCTCCCTCCTCCCACCCCCCAACCTAAATCCCTCGTGTCTCTTAGGTTCATTAGCATTTATTCCAAATGAGAACCGCGGACTTACCTTTAATTTGTTCTTAACCATGCTAGAATCCATAGACGTTCATTTTCCACTCGATTACGCCGTTGTTGTTGTTTTTTCTGGACGTTTGCTTGCGCACGTCTGTTTACAAATAAAGCACTCTATTTGCATAATGTGTCATTAACACGCTATGATATCCTGATGTACGGAGTAGAACAGTCCGTCGTTCTGTTATAGGAAAATAATCCACAACAGAATGGTGTAATGATGCATATAATGAGTTACTGTTACCATGACAATGACTTGTGACACCGGAGACTCCTTCCATAAATAAATAAATAAATAAATAAACATCTCTTTATCACCTAATTAACAATGATGTGTTTTGATTGTGTTGCCAAACTCGAACCAAATCTCTGCAAATGAGTCATTACTATAGAAACGCTGAGTCAATTTCGAAACAATAATCTGACCAATCAGATTGGGGAGTTTTCACAATGGCCCAGGAAAATGTTCCCAAAAGACAAATTCAGAGCCTCCGGTCTCTCTACCGAACATTTCCCTGTTCTCCGGCTTTTCCCTGGGATCTGTCCGACCTGTCCGTAGAGAGGACCTGGTGACCTCAGAGGCAGGAGAAAGAGCACGTGTGTAATAAACAGGAAGTGGCCTGAGGGTCTCCTGCAGTGTCTTAGGGGCTCAGCCATCGCAATATGTATTCAAAAGAGCTGCTGCTATGAGGATCAGCCCCACCCTACAGCGAGCTTAGACACAAAGAAGAGGACTTTAGTGAGGATTTCACCACAGCGCTCCGGAGAGACCGATAGATGAGGTTGGAAAGCTTTTATCTGTGGCTTCTGGTCCCTTGACATAATAACCCAAAGACTCACGAGCACCCAGTCATCGTCGATTTACCACTCGGTGCTGCACCCGCTGATCATGCCTACTTCCTGTTTTGTTTAGTCCTTAAAGGTATTGCTTTTCATTTGAGCCACAATTAAAAGTAAGCAAACTTACAAAAAGAGTTCTTCTTTGACTTATCCGTGGCGAATTCTACGGCTGGAATTTGCATGAACAAATACATGTTTTTCTGCTGGATAATGGCGTCTGTATCTATCAAATTATAGCACTTCATTAACGGTCTGTTTTAAATAACACAGCGAATTATACAAGGTCCACAGATCAATCCCGAATTGATGAAACATTTAATGAAAGCCAAGAGAGAGTTACGATCACTTTGATAAATCCTCAGTCTATATAATGAGCAATTAACTTTTTACATTTCGCCCGCTTACACGATGCTGTTTGCCAAACAAGTTCATAAAAAAAAAAAGAAAATTGCTTTTGACATTCAGGTACAATTTTCTTTTCAAAAAGCCATTTTTCCCCCCGGCTTCAGGCTTGGGGCTTTATCGGCGTTGAGCGAGGTGGAGATTATAGAGAATAATACGGCTCATCTCTCATTAAAAACTGTAATCGTGCGTAAAATGAGATTGATGGAAATTTAGCTAAAAGGTCAGAGAAAAGGAATCTTCCAGGCGGACATGGGATTTAATGGACAGGATTTTAATTTAGCCGCTTCTCCACAACACGCAGAGAAGCTCTGAAAGCTCCCCAGGCACACAGCCATGTCCTCTTGGGCAGTTCCTCTGTCTAATACATACAACGCACACACACACAGTGATATAGAGCGCATTAGCATCTGTTGCCTGAGCTCTGGTTTAGTCATAAGTGAGTAAAGACTTGTCTATAGAAGGGATGTTTTCTGTAAAAGACAAGGTCAAGAGCGCCCCCCCCTTCCCCGCTGTGTTAATGTCTCAGGGAATACGACTCTGGGAGAATACTTAGCACCTTAAAATTAACTCTGGTTAAGTCTGCCGCTTATTCTGATCGTTTTATGCTAGCAAAATATTTCCTGTTCAGGAATCTGTCAATGGTCTGCTGTAACTCTGGGTACAGGAAGACTTCACACTTGGGTTAGCATGCTGTGGTTATAAAACTCTAACAATACAGTGTTACGGCTAATCGCCTAGCAACAGACACCCAATCAGAACCTAAACACCGCTTCAGCCTCATACTTAACCAGGACGTAACTGAACAACACCCAACAAAAATGGCTCGGTAAATAGAGTCAGGCGACAAAACACACTGTGAACAGCATGGAAGTGTGCATTGTAGCGAGGAGGAAAAATGTCATGCTGAAACATTAGCGCAAGTCTGATATCGAGAAAAGAAAGGGAGGCTGGTCAACTAGACGACAAACTTAAAAAGAGCAAAGCAGTGGATAAAGCTGTGAAAGATAACAGAACCTGCTGCAGTCCTCACTGATAAAAGTGAAAGTGTGAGACGATCTGTTATTTGAAGCGGCCATGCACTGGATTTATCCAATCAGGGACGCTGATGATGCAAATATGCAAATAAGCAGGAAGTTGTAGCAGCATTATAAACGTTCGACTGAGTTGGTCTGAGGGGTGCGTGTGTGTGTTGGGGTGTTTGGGCTGAGGGGTGTGTGTGTTTTTGGGCTGAGGGGTGCGTGTGTTTTGGGGTGTTTGGACTGAGGGGTGCGGTTTGTTTTGGGGTATTTGGGCTGCACTCAGGATGGTATTGAGAATGCTGAAGTGAGTGTTGGTGTGTTGTGCATTTTAATTTGTGTGCTGAGGTGTTTGGGTGGTGGAAATGTTGAGGTGTGTGTTCAGATTGTTGAGGTGTGTGTTGAGAATGTTGTGGAGTGTTGGGAATATAGAGGTGTGCTGGGAATGTTGAGCTGTTTGTTGGGAATGTAGAGAAGTGTGTTGGTGTGTGTGTTGGGAATGTAGAGGTTTCTGTTTGGAATGCTGAGGTGTGTGTTTAGGAATGTAGAGGTGTGTTGGTGTGTGTGTTGGGAATGTAGAAGTGTGTGTTAGGAATGCTGAGGTGTGTGTTAGACTCTCTTGTCCACCCTCAGGAATCTTGGTATTTTTGGAACAGCTTGGGAATGGTTTGCTTCCTACCTGGATGGTTGCTCATATCAGGTAACATGGAAGGGATTGACATCTGCCCCACGCAGACTCTCTACTGGTGTCCCACAAGGCTCAGTACTTGGTCCTCTCCTTTTCCTCCTCTGCACCCACACTCTTGGCAAAGTTATATCGCCACACGGCTTTTCATACCACTGCTATGCTGATGACACCCAACTTATCTTCTCCGTCCTTCCCTCAGATACCACAGCTTCTGCTCGGATCTCAGCATGTCTGGTGGACATTTCATCTTGAATGACAGCTCATCAGCTGAAACTTAATCCCAGCAAAACTGAACTGCTGGTCATCCCAGGTGATTCATCCCCAGCCCAGGGTCTTGCATTATCTCTGAACAACTCAATGATCTCCCCTTCAACCACTGCTCGCAACCTTGGGGTAGCCATGGACAATCAACTGTCCTTTTCCTCCCATGTTGCTAATGTGACACACTCATGTCGGTTTCATCTGTACAACATTAGAAGGATTCGACCATTCCTATCCACACAGGCTACTCAAGTGCTTGTTCAGTCTCTGGTTATTTTGAGACTGGACTACTGCAACTCTTTACTGGCAGGTATCCACTTTTCCTATGTCTACAATGCAGTTTTCAACCTGCCTTATAATCTTGCCCACACCACCCCACTGCTGCTCCTCCACTGGCTTCCAGTAGCTGCACGCATCAGATTCAAAGCACTGATGCCTGCCTACAAAGCCAAGAATGGACCAGCACCATCTGACCCCAAAGATCTTATTACTCCTCGCACTGCACCTCACTCTCTCCGATCCACTAGCACTGTCCGACTGGTCCCACCATCTCTCAGGGCAAAAGGTAGGTATTCATCTAGACTCTTCTCTGTTCTGGCACCAAGGTGGTGGAATGGACTTCCCCTAGATGTCCGTCCAGCAGGGTCTCTGACTGTCTTCAAACGACGTCTTAAGACCTACCTTTTCCTGAAGCACTTAAACTAGCTCTTATCTTTCCCTGTTTATGTATTCTTATATGTTTAAGAAAAACAAAACAAAACAAAAAAAAACATCAAATTTTAGGCTAATGGTATCCTAAGTCTGTAACCTATTGAACCAATGTTAATGTATTCAATGATAGAGACTTTACGCACTTTTGTATGTCACTCTGGATAAGATGTAAATGTAAATGTAAATGTTAGGAATGTAGAGGTGTGTGTTGGGACTCTACAGGTGTATGTGTTGGGAATGTTAGGTATGTTGAGGTGTGTGTTGGTGTGCTAGAAATGTAGAAGTGTGTGTTGGGACTGTAGAGGTGTATGTGTTGGGAATGTTGGGTATGTTGAGGTGTGTGCTGGTGTGTATTAGGAATGTTAAGGTGTGTGTTAGGAATGTAGCTGCGAGTGTGTTGGGAATGTAGAGGTGTGTGTTGGTGTGTGTTAGTGAATGTAGAGGTGTATGTTGGGAATGTTGTGGCGTATTAGGAATGCGTTTTAGAGTTAGAAGAGGAATGAACTCGTTTTGAGAACTCTAAACATAACCATAATGGGATAAAAAGTATGAATAAATTATTGCTTAATTAATAAACATATAATCGTTAGCAAATTGATGTAGTGTAAGAGAACAAAAACAAGTAAGTTTAAGTTTATTAGCAAGTAACCGACATCAGCGTGGTAACAGTAAATGATGATGACAGTGTTGATGATTTTCTTATAACGGCATGACAGACAGTGTTTCTGTTAGCGGCAAAATTCATCTTTTTCTCTAATGCACTACTGGAGTTTGATTTATTTATTTATTTATTTATTTATTTATTTATGAAGTCTGTGTATTACTCAGCTCTTACGCTGAATCTAATGTATTTATTTCTGATAAGCGTACACTGCTGTAGTAAGCGCAATAACTCCGAAACGCAATAACAGGATTAACTAGCGCTGAGGCTGGAATCAAGGCCACGCGCGAACGCCGTAACCACGATGACTCGCTAAAATGACATCCTTCATATTTCTTCCTAATTTTGCTAACGCTAAACATGTTGCTAGCGCCCTTGCTCGAGTTTCTTCTACACGGTTTGCTTTTCTGCTGTATAGATTAATGTGTGTGTGTGTGTGTGTGTGTGTGTGTGATGTGGTGTGATGCAGTCGTGTGCATGTGTTTCAACTTTCCAAATGTTTTCGCAGCCCAGTGGAAAGAGTGTTAAGCATTGTTAGTCATCTTCTACCCTGCGTGGAAGAGCGAAGTGTGGGCCAAGTGCCTGCTGTTTTAAAGGTTCATTTGGCGTCTCCTCCCGAGCCTCGCGGCCTAGGAGCCCGGCCTTTGATTGATTGTTGCGACCGCTGATCTAATTTTGAAGCCTTTTGAATTTTCTCTCCGCTGTCCCTCGTCTTTGTAAGGAGTTGAATAAACCTAATTTTCCTTTGCCACACGCGGCGCGCGCTTGACCCGAGCGGCGAAAAAACAGAGAGAATAAATAACACCAGAGAAGCTCGGGAAACCTGGGGGCCGTTCACAGCGGCACAGGATTTTTTATAGACTGGATCAATTAAATTTATCTTATTTGGAAAGGTGGGGTTCTGTAACTCGATAAGAGGTAATGCAGTCGAAAATGCCTCTCGCTGGGCAGCCATTAGATGGAACAAGGTTACCGTGGGAGCATTAGCATGCAAGAATTACCCAGACGCAAACCTCGTCTCCACCAATTAGAGTCAGGGATCGGTCTGGGAAAGGCTAGCTCGCGCCGTGAGGTCCGGGATTGCTCCGTGCCTGCTGTGGGGTCAGAGAGACGGAGAAATAAAAAGGGATGAAGGGAAATCTGCAGCTTCCACCACTTCAACCCGAGTCTAGGGCAAAGGCTTTGTGCTTTTTTACTTCGTGTTTTTTCTGGGGTTTTTTTTCCGTTTCCTCCTCCTGTTAGCTGCTGGACGTGTCTGATGGAGTCATGCCAAGCTTCAGAAGTGTGTCTTTCCTTTTACATGCATAAATTTCTTTCTGTTATCTAGCGTATCTAATTCCATTAGAGACGTCAGAGGTCACACGGCGTCCGCTGACACATGACTGCTGTATGACTTCTCAACTTTTCACCTAAAAACTAAATCCCATCCACAAACATGTCTGACTGCTGTAGAGGAACTTAAACACTGGAACGCAACAAAGAACTCAAACTGATGATATGAAATGAGGAATAAAACTTCAGGAGCTTGGAGGAAAATAATCAGTGGTGAAATGAGGAGTTAGTGTACGCTGAGGTTTATTATTTTTCTATAACAGCATGTCCTGAAGTGTATTATTGCTTATATTGGTTAGAGCTAGTCTGGGAGCAGTTAGTAAATGCTGCCATCTTGGCTCAAACCCTGCTATCTTGGCTTGAATAACTCTATCTTGGCTCAAACACTGCCATCATGGCTCAAATGCTGCCATAATGTTGAGATGTGTGTGTTGGGAATGTTGAGGTGTGTGTTAGGAATGTTGAGGTGTGTGTTGGAATGTTGAGGTGTGTGTTGGAATGCTGAGGTGTGTGTTGGAATGTTGAGGTGTGTGTTGGTGTGTGTTAGGAATGTTGAGGTGTGTGTTGGAATGCTGAGGTGTGTGTTGGAATGTTGAGGTGTGTGTTGGAATGCTGAGGTGTGTGTTGGTGTGTGTTAGGAATGTTGAGGTGTGTGTTGGAATGTTGAGGTGTGTGTTGGAATGCTGAGGTGTGTGTTGGAAAGCTGAGGTGTGTGTTGGTGTGTGTTAGGAATGTTGAGGTGTGTGTTGGAATGCTGAGGTGTGTGTTGGTGTGTGTTAGGAATGTTGAGGTGTGTGTTGGAATGCTGAGGTGTGTGTTGGAATGCTGAGGTGTGTGTTGGAATGCTGAGGTGTGTGTTGGTGTGTGTTAGGAATGTTGAGGTGTGTGTTGGAATGCTGAGGTGTGTGTTGGAAAGCTGAGGTGTGTGTTGGTGTGTGTTAGGAATGTTGAGGTGTGTGTTGGAATGCTGAGGTGTGTGTTGGTGTGTGTTAGGAATGTTGAGGTGTGTGTTGGAATGCTGAGGTGTGTGTTGGAATGCTGAGGTGTGTGTTGGAAAGCTGAGGTGTGTGTTGGTGTGTGTTAGGAATGTTGAGGTGTGTGTTGGAATGCTGAGGTGTGTGTTGGTGTGTGTTAGGAATGTTGAGGTGTGTGTTGGAATGCTGAGGTGTGTGTTGGAATGCTGAGGTGTGTGTTGGTGTGTGTTAGTAATGTTGAGGTGTGTGTTGGGAATGCTGAGGTGTGTGAGGATGTGGCTGAGTGTTGAAGATGACAAACAATCCCCAACATTAACTCTGCTTCATCATGTAAACTTTCTTTCTTTCTTTCTTTCTTTCTTTCTTTCTTTCTTTCTTCATTAACTCTGCTTTATCACATCATGCCGTTGTTGATTATTTTTCTTTAACAGTGTGATACACAGAGTACATCATTCATCTCAGTTACGTTCCAGAGCATGCCACTCGCTCGTGATCGGAATTTCAACCTCGACAAAAAATAAGATCCAGAGATCCGTCACCACTTCACTTCGTTTTTTCCTTTCCCCCCTCCTCCTTCTTGGATCTAAAAGCCTCATTTGATCATCATCATCATCCTAATCTGTGTGTTTAAGTGTGTGTCGGAGTGCATTAGCGAGTACAGGCATGTCGTTTGATAAGAATTAAAATGAGCAGAGACACGAGGCTGCCTCAGGACATGGAACAGCGTCCCTCGTGCCACCAGGCTCTCCTCCCACACAATTACCCACCGCTGTCTAATTGATGTTTCTGGCTTCTCTGCATGATCAGGCACGGGGTGCGGTGGCATGAAGTGGCTCGGGCAGCGTTCCAGTAAAGCTGCGACTTTAGCTGGTGCTACGCTTAGTTAGCCAATTCCCCCCTGCTCCACTTGGCTTCCAGCCCATTACATAACCCACTAATGCAAATTTGCCCTGGCTAATTAGCATCATCAGCTTGTGGCATAATCCAATCAGACAAGCTAGGCTTCTTTCGCTTCCCGTTGGTTTTCCGCATACATTCTCTCGCGATACACCAATGGAACAGTGAGTCAAGGAGAACTTTTCTCCAAACTGTTCATTATTCCTCTGTCTGACAATCCTGTTTATACACGAGTAAGTGATGCAAAATTAGCAGTGACCTTCAAATCTAGGATCAGCTAACTCTCAGGCACTCGCATTGAAGCACGCTCTCTATTTTTTTTTTTTGCGAAAGCAGCATGAGTGTAAACCTCTTTCTTAAAAATAGTTTCCAGATGCTAAAGAAACTGATCAGAAGACCTGCAGATTCCTTCTTCCATTAAAGTTAACTTAATCATCACTTTCTAGAAGCTTCCACACTGTGTGAACGAATGCTAGTCAGTTTATAACGAGCAGCTGCAGTACAGCTTCAAACTCCTGTGAACCAGCTGTTACTATAGCAACCGTAGCATAGCTAATAACTTCAGAGCTGCATCTTAGTTTCATCTTCTTGCTAAACTTTCTTTCTTTCTTTCTTTCTTTCTTTCTTTCTTTCTTTCTTTCTTTCTTTCTTTCTTTCTTTCTTTCTTTCTTTCTGTTCTATAGAAACAGTGGCTTTAACAGTGGTGATAACAGCGTAGCTGCACTACTACCAGGGCTGTTATTGTAGATAATTAATCAACACCTTCTGAACAAAATGATGTCTTTAGTACAGAAACAGAAATATCAAATTATATTACTCCTGTTCCAAAATTATTGGCACCCATGGAAGTTCCCTTACTTCTTCCTAAGTTCTAATTTAACCCTTGACTGTGTCCATTGTCATAGTGTGTGTGTGTGTGTGTGTGTGTGAGTGCTCATGGCCTATCATTTCTCTCCACACTCAGTTAATTAGAACAGTGAAAGAGTATAAAAAGGAAAGGACGATCGGATTGACACGCAGCGTCTCTAATGCAGTCATTAGTGAGGACATGAAGCCCAGAAAGTGAAGAAATTAAACGCGAGTGTAATTCAGCTTGATTGGACACATTCATTTACATCCAGTTATGTGGAAGGGCTTTAAATCAGAGCTGAGCGTTTTATCTACATCGTGTTGGGGAGGCAGGTGTAAAGCACAGACTCCTAATTCCACTTCTTTATAAACGCTTACTCCCTCCCTCCAGCTGCTTTACTGAGATTTCAATTCACTCTTCTTTTAATCAAAGATTCCATTCTTTCTTTCTTTCTTTCTTTCTTTCTTTCTTGTTTTCTGCCTTCTCTGTCTCCTTTCTTTCTTTCTTTCTTTCTTTCTTTCTTTCTTTTTATTATTATTATTGCCTAAACACCCCAAACACCCCAACCCTCAGCCCAAACACTCCAAACACCTCAACCCTCAGCCCAAACACTCCAAACACCCCAACCCTCAGCCCAAACACTCCAAACACCCCAACCCTCAGCCCAAACACTCCAAACACCTCAACCCTCAGCCCAAACACTCCAAACACCTCAACCTTCAGCTCAAACACTCCAAACACCCCAACCCACAACCCAAACACTACAAACACCCCAATCCTCAGCCTCGACACTCCAAACACCCCAACCCTCAGCCTCGACACTCCAAATGCCCCAACCCCCAGCCCAAACACCCCACCCCCCAGCCCAAACACTCCAAACACCTCAGCCGTCAACCCAAACACTCCAAACACCTCAGCCGTCAACCCAAACACTCTAAACATCTCAACCATCAACCCAAACACTCTAAACACTTTAATACCCAGCCCAAACACCTCAACCCTCAACCCAGACACTCCAGTCACCTCAAACTTCAGTCTAAACACTCCAAAAACCCCAACCCTCAGCCTAAACACCATTAGCCCAAACACTCCAATCAACCCAACCCTCAACCCAAACACTCCAAACACCCCAACCATCAGCCCAAACTCCCAAAACTCCAAACAAAACACAAAACTAGAGACAAATCAGTCAGGAAGGACACGGAGAGAACGACTGTCTGTGGCCACGACCTGCAAAACCATTCCATTTCTGGAGGTTGCTACTTCCTAACTGGACAGATTGAGATCCCTGAAGTTTAACTGACCACATTTTTTTTTAGCAGTGTGTATGCACCTGTGGATTTTTGCCTCTTTGAGAATGATCGAGCCTCTTGTTTTCAGATGTTTTCTCCTCTCATTTTATTTATTCTTTTGCTTTTTCCACATCCCACAAAACCTTTACATATAATGAATTATTTCTTGATCACGTAGTCGAGAGAACTCTTTTTTAAGATTAAGAGACTTAATCCTTAATCCTTCTTCTTCCTCCTTCTTTTTCTTTTGCTCTTCAGGTTTCTGTCCCTCACAGAAATCCCTTCAGTGGGTGAAAGCCTCATCCCAGTGCTCCGGGGTTCCCAGGCGGGACCTCGCCCTGGAAATCGGAAGCAGAGGAAGTCCGTGGATGGGAGCGGGTGGGTTTTGGGGATTCAGAGGTGTCTCGGTAATCCAGAGAGAGAGAAGCTGTGGAGCTGTGAAGCGAGAGGAACATCTCCCTGACTTCAGCGCTCCGAGTCACGGCTCAGCTCCAGAGTCTTTGATGCGCTAAATTCTTTCTGTTTATTCAGCTGCATTATTAGATATAGTGTTTATGCAAAAAATAAATAAATTTAAAAAAAATATATAAAATATATAAATAGTGATAGAGAGCGATAGATAAACTTTGAGATAAGTTGCTGGAAATTATTTAAATGCATTGACATGACGAGTGGAAGATGGAAAAAAGTGTCCTGTCGTTTTTCTGAAGCAGGAATCGTTCAGATCTGTAGAGTGAGGGAGGAAAAAAAATCAACAGAACAGACATAACATGACATAAGACATAAAAACAAACATCTTTCTTTCTTTCTTTCTTCTCTGCCTTTTTTCTTCTCTGCCTTCTTTCTTTCTTTCTTTCTTTCTTTCTTTCTTTCTTTCTTTCTTTCTTTCTTTCTTTCTTTCTTTCTTTCCTTGTGTGTGTGAGTGTGTGTGTCTGTTTATAGCTGTGTGTTTATGTGTATGTGACTGGAGATTTTATTCTCACACCTGGTCACATGACTCACATGTACAGGTTGAAACGTACACGTGACCACATGTCCGCATGACTCTCGCACAGTCACATGTACAACACGTGATCACGTGTACAGAGACTCGCTCCCAAGCTTCCTGCATCTCTCACTGAGGCGTTTGTATGGAATGCAGCGGTGCTTTATGGCTGGATGGATATGAAATCTGACTTAGAAATAATAAATGGTTACAGTGCTCTCTGTCTCTCTCTGCCTCTCCCCCCCCCCTGTCTCTCCCCTTTCTCTCTCTCTCTCTCTCTCTCTCCCTTTCTCTCTCTCTCTCTCTCTCTGCCTCCCCCTCCCCTCTCTCTGTCTCTCCCCTTTCTCTCTCTCTCTCTCTCTCTCTCTCTCTCCCTTTCTCTCTCTCTCTCTCTCTCTCTCTCTCTCTGCCTCCCCCCCTCTCTGTCTCTCCCCTTTCTCTCTCTCTCTCTCTCTCTCTCTCTCTCTCTCTCCCTTTCTCTCTCTCCCTTTCTCTCTCTCTCTCATTCTCTCTCTCTCCCTTTCTCTCTCTCTCTCTCTCTCTCTCTCTCCCTTTCTCTCTCTCTCTCATTCTCTCTCTCTCCCTTTCTCTCTCTCTCTCTCTCTCTCTCTCTCTCTCTCTCTCTCTCATGTCTTACACTCTCTTTCCTCTGCAGCATTAAGATGGATGTGTGCTCCATCTCTTCAGCTGATTTGAATCCGAGCTGCAGTCCCAATTTTTTTTTATCACCTCCGAGGTGCAGATTCCGAGCCACCCCACAAAATATGAAAGGTGCATTTGTGCTCCATTCCGGTTTATTCCCTGTCGGCTGCCGGAATGCTGCCGATATTAGAAAGCGCAGCAATTTTGGGACATATTTTCTGACCGAGTGGTTTGAATCCGGCCCATCTGCAGCCCATTAAATTATATGAAATCACTGGTATTTTTCAAAAACCATTAATAAATCTTTTGCACAGGGCACCACGGCGACGAGAGGAGAGAGAGAGAGACAGAGAGAGAGAGAGAGAGAGAGATAGAGAGAGAGAGAGAGAGAGACAGAGAGAGAGAGAGAGAGAGAGAGAGAGAGATGGTTACATAAATATGAGTGTTTCGTCAAGGTGATTTTAGCCTGTCAGGGAAAATTGCTCTGGTTTCATAATGATGGAAGAATTTGGGAAGAATTAGAGAAGCTAGAGGACATTTAGGCTACTTTCTATAAAACCCCAGAGCTTTATGAAGCTTTATAATGTTTCTGTGTCACCTAGAATGACTTTTAAACACATTCATAACGTCAAAATGAATCTGCAAAGCATTATAAACATCCTTTTATCCTTTCAAAATAATATAGGAAAGGAAAGGACATTTCCGTATGTAGCCTTGTTTATAAGCATTGTTTAAAGAATGCATAATACAGTAAGCGGTGCTTGTAATGTGTTATGTCAGCCTTATGTCTTGTTATAATACATTACACAATGCTTTATTAATGTTATGAACACTAGTAATATTTTTAATGTTAATGATTCATAATGCATAATGAAGACAGGTAGTATAGTGTAATGCATTTTCATAACTGATGTAATGCATTTTCGTAACCACATGTACAATGCCTTATGAACATATCATAATGAATTCATAAGTCATTATACAGACCCTTATTATTGTTGTTGTTGTTGTTTATAAAAGCGCATTTCAGTTTGTTGCCTTGTTTATGATGTATTTATAAGTTGTTAGAAGATGAAGAATGCCTTATACAGTAAGTACTGCTTATAACACATTATATCACGCTTATTAATCTTGTAGAATAAAATGTCATGTATTTTCACAAAATACTATAACAACATGTATAATGCTTTATGAACATATCATAATGAATTCATAGGGCATTATACCAACTCTTCTTCTTCTTCTTCCTTTATATAAAAGAGGATTTCAGAGTGTTTCCCTGTTTATGATGTATTTATAAATTGTTAGAAGATGAAGAATGCCTTATACAGTAAGTAGTGCTTATAAAACATTATATCACGCTTATTAATCTTGTCATAATACACTGTGCAAATGAATACTAGGTTATGAACACTACTTATAATGCTAATGTTTATGATCCAAAAACACATAATTAAGATAGATGGAATAAAATGTAATGTATTTTCGCAAAAGATTATAACAACATGTATAACACCTTATGAATGTGTTATGACATTATAGGAAAGTCTTAATACGTTAAGGATACGAAGGTTACCTTCTCCAACCCCAGGAGCTTTATAAAGTGTTATGATCTTTCAGTAACAATTATTATTTATGAAAAAGCATTTTAATGTGTCAGATTGTTTATGATGCGTTTTAGGAATACATTATAGAGTATGTAGGCCTTATAATGCATTATAGCTCTTGTTCAAATGCTATACGCAATAGGGACAATAGCGTTATAAATAAATGTTATTTAAAATGTAAACTTCAATGATTCAGAATGGATGAGAAAGGTAGTATAAAGTGTAAAACATTTGTTTATTGCAACGTTTATTACGCCTTTTAAATGTGATATGACATCAGGAGAATGTTAATAAACTATAGATTCATTTCAGATATGACGGTTTAAGGTTTGAACTTTAGAATTGTTTTTTGACAAACATTATTATTATAATTTTTTCGAATTATTTATTTATTTATTTATTTATTTATTTATTTATTTATTTATTTATTTATTTATTTTAAACGATGGTCTTCAGATTCTGATGATTAAATCTTTTATCTTCCTGCAGAGGGCGCTGTTGTCTACAAGATTAAAATCCAGCTCTCTAAACACTAAATTTCGAATCTCATGTCTCTAGCAACGATTTTACTTAGGAGGTTCTCCACATTAAAGCAAACAAACAAACAAACAACCCCCCCCAATAATCAAAAGAAAAGAAAACAAACAAAACAAACAATTAATTTTTTTATTATTATTATTATTATTATTTTTATTATTAAATTAAATCAAAGGCTCTTTTTGTTTTATTTTCTTTATTTCTATTTTCTTTCTTTATTTTTCTATTTTTAATAAAAAAAATATTTATTATTGTTATTTTTTAATGAATTTAAATTCACTTCCTGCCAGGTTCTGCACTTCATCTCCAGTTGAAGTGACTTTTGCTGTTCCAGATGTTCATATTGCATTTACAAATATTTACACAAAATTAAAAAAAGAAAGAAGTAATGTGTCCTTCACAACACACGCTACACTCTTTAGCTTTACAGAAGTATAAAAACATTCTCTTTCTTTCTTTCTTTCTTTCTTTCTTTCTTTCTTTCTTTCTTTCTTTCTTTCTTTCTTTCTTTCTTTCTTTCCATCCATCCATCCTTCCTTCCTTCCTTCCTTCCTTTCTTCCTTCCATCCATCCATCCATCCTTCCTTCCTTCCTTCCTTCCTTCCTTCCACCTTTCTGTTCCATTATTCTTTCCATTCATTCTGAAACAAAATACAATAAAATCATCCTTTATCATTATTGTGTGCTGGAAGAGTCGTCCATTATACGGTGTAAAATAATCCATTTTAGTTTGTTTACATTCTGTGAAATATTCTGGAATGTTCCACACACCAAAAAAAACAGGAAGTTTGCTTCATCCGGATTTCCTGGAGAAGAGAAGTAAAGGGTTTCTTTTTATTTCCTTTGTTTATTGTGTGTGAGACTTTAAAAGTACAACAAATGATAGATTTTAATCACAATCAAACAAAAAAGCTGTAAAGAAAGGAGATATTGAAGTTTTTCATTCCTTTTTATCTTCTTACATTCAATGCTGCATTGTAAAAAAATAAAATAAACAGTATTGTAGTAGTGAACTCCTCCATACCAGTCGTGGTGGAGAAGGTAATTGTGTGTGTGTGTGTGTGTGTGGGGCGGAGGTGAGATGGTTAACACTCTGCTGCAGCACCATGACCACTTTCCTCTTCTCTCTCTCTCTGTCTCTTTCACCTCATCTCTCTCTCTCTTTCTGTCTTTCTCTCTCTCTCTGTCTTTCTCTCTCTCTCTCTCTCTCTCTCTCTCTCTCTCTCTCTCCTTGCCCTGCTATCTGTCTCTCTCTATGTCTTTCTCTCTTTCTCTGTCTCTCTCTTTCTGTCTCTCTCTCTCTCTCTCTCTCTCTCTCTCTCTCTCTCCTTGCCCTGCTATCTGTCCTACTCTATGTCTTTCTCTCTTTCTCTGTCTCTCTCTTTCTGTCTCTCTCACTCTCTCTCTCTCTCTCTCTCTCTCTCTCTCCTTGCCCTGCTATCTGTCTCTCTCTATGTCTTTCTCTCTTTCTCTGTCTCTCTCTTTCTGTCTCTCTCACTCTCTCTCTCTCTCTCTCTCCTCGTCTCTTCGTTCACTCGTTCACACGCTCACTCGACTATGAACACACTTCATCATCCCTGACAGTCTGACCACTGCTGCTGCTTCTGATGCGTTCAGCATACCTTCATTGCATCATAAATAAATCAGAGCAATGACTTTCCCCCATCTTACTCTCTCTCTCTTTTACTCTTTCTTTCTTTCTTTCTTTCTTTCTTTCTTTCTTTCTTTCTTTCTTTCTTTCTTTCTTTCTTTCTTTTCTTCCTCCTTTCTCCTCTTCTCCCTACTTACTTCATCATCAAGGAATGAGAGTCACTTCGTTTTAAAATCAAAAGAAAGGTTTTGGTTATTTCCTATTGTTTCAATTAAAAACACGACACTGTGTAGATGAATCATGACCCATGAACATTCATAACTTGTTATAAAGCATTCGTAAGGCTGTAACAATTTAAAAAAGACTTAACACACGCGTTTATTGCGCATTCTGTTAGTACTCACTTTAGTAAGCTTTAATAAGACACTTTATAAAGCTTTAATTAGCTCAACCCTATTAACATCTTACAAATGCTTTCGAATGATATACGCTCTTATTACAGTGTTATTAGAATTTATAACATTTATGTAACATTAGATTAGATTGTATATATATATATATATATATATATATATATATATATATATATATAATCTACTTTTTTCCTCCCTCCCTTCCATCTTTTTATTTTATTTTTTATTTCTTTCTACCTACCTTCCATTCTCCCTTTTATATTTGCATTCCATTCTTTCTTTCTTTCTTTCTTTCTTTCTTTCTTTCTTTCTTTCTTTCTTTCTTTCTTTTGTCCTCCCTCTCTTTCTTTCCCTTCTTCCTAAATGTGAATGTAAACGTAAGTAATACGTATGTAAGTGTAAATGTAAATGTATGTGTAAATTCAAGTGTTAATGTAAGTGTAAATGTAAGTGTAAGTGTAAATATATATGTAAATATGAGTGTCAGTGTGAATGTAATTGTAAATTCAAGTGTTAGTGTGAGTGTAAATGTAAGTGTAAACATAAGTGTGAGTGTAAATGTAAGTGTAAATTCAAGTGTTAGTGTGAGCGTAAATGTAATTGTAAATTCAAGTGTTAGTGTGAGTGTAAATGTAAGTGTAAGTGTAAATGTAAGTGTAAGTGTAAACATAAGTGTGAGTGTAAATGTAAGTGTTAATGTAAGTGTAAATGTAAGTGTAAGTGTAAATGTAAATATATATGTAAATATGAGTGTCAGTGTGAATGTAATTGTAAATTCAAGTGTTAGTGTGAGTGTAAATGTAAGTGTAAACATAAGTGTGAGTGTAAATGTAATTGTAAATTCAAGTGTTAGTGTGAGTGTAAATGTAAGTGTAAACATAAGTGTGAGTGTAAATGTAATTGTAAATTCAAGTGTTAGTGTAAGTGTAAATGTAAGTGTAAGTGTAAACATAAGTGTGAGTGTAAATGTAATTGTAAATTCAAGTGTTAGTGTGAGTGTAAATGTAAGTGTAAGTGTAAACATAAGTGTGAGTGTAAATGTAAGTGTTAATGTAAGTGTAAATGTAAGTGTAAGTGTAAACATAAGTGTGAGTGTAAATGTAAGTGTTAATGTAAGTGTAAATGTAAGTGTAAGTGTAAATGTAAATATATATGTAAATATGAGTGTCAGTGTGAATGTAATTGTAAATTCAAGTGTTAGTGTGAGTGTAAATGTAAGTGTTAATGTAAGTGTAAATGTAAGTGTACATGTAAATGTGAGTGTAAGTGTAAGTGTAAATGTAAGTGTATGTGTAAATGTGAGTGTAAGTGTAAGTGTAAATGCTAGTGTAAGTGTAAATGTGAGTGTAAATGTAAACATACGTGTGAGTGTAAATATAAATGTAAGTGTAAATATAAGTGTAAATTTAAATGTAAGTTTAGGTGTAAATGTAAGTGTAAGTGTGAATGTAAGTGTAAATGTAAGTGTAAATGTGAGTGTAAATTTAAATATAACTGTAAATGAAAGTGTAAATTTAAGTGTAAATGTAAGTGTAAACATAAGTGTGAGTGTAAATGTAAATTTAAATGTAAGTGCAAATTTAAATGTAAGTGCAAATTTAAATGTAAGTGTAAATGTAAGTGTAACTGTAAATGTAAGTTTAAGTGTAAATGTAAGTGTAAATGTAGATGTAAGTGTAAATCTAAATGTAAGTGTAAATTTAAATGTAAGTGTAAATCTAAATGTAAGTGTAAATTTAAATTTAAGTGTAAATGTAAACCTAAGTGTAAGTGTAAGTGTAAATGTAAGTGTAAATGTAAGTGTAAATGTAAATATAAGTGTAAATTTAAATGTAAGTGTAAATGTAAATGTAAACGTAAGTGTAAGTGTAAATGTAAACATAAGTGTAAATGCAAATGTAAGGGTAAATGTAAGTGTAAGTGTGTCAATGTAAGTGTAAGGGTAAATATAAGTAAGAGTGTAAGTGTAAGTGAGAGTGTAAGTGTAAATGTAAGTAAAAATGTAAATGTAAGGATAAGCGTAAATCTTAATGTAAGGGTAAATGTAAGTGTAAGGGTAAATGTAAGTGTAAGCATAAATGTAAGTGTAAATGTAAGTGTGAGTGTAAATGTAAGTGTAAATGTAAGTGTAAATGAAAGTGTAAATGTAAATGTAAATGTGAGTGTAAATATAAATGTAAGTGTAAATGAAAGTGTAAATGTAAATGTAAATGTGAGTGTAAATATAAATGTAAGTGTAAATGTAAGGGTAAATGTAAATCTTAATGTAAGTGTAAATGTGAGTGTAAATATGTGTAAGTGAAAATGTAAGTGTAAGGGTAAATGTGAGTGTAAATGTAAATTTAAATGTAAGTGTAAATGTTAGTGTGAGTGTAAATGTTTTTCTTTCTTTCTTTCTTTCTTTCTTTCTTTCTTTCTTTCTTTCTTTCTTTCTTTATTTTCTCCCTCCCTTCCATCTTTTTATTTTACTTTTTATTTCTTTCTACCTTCCCTCCTTCCTTCCTCCCTTTTATCTTTGCATTCCATTCTTTCTTTCTTTCTTTCTTTCTTTCTTTCTTTCTTTCTTTCTTTCTTTCTTTCTTTCTTTCTTTCTTTCTTTCTTCCTCCCTTTCATCTTTCCATTTAATACTTCTTTCCATTCTTTTTCTTTCTTTCTTTCTTTCTTTCTTTCTTTCTTTCTTTCTTTCTTTCTTTCATCTTTTCATTCCATTCTGCTTTCCGTTCTTTCTTTTCCCAGCGTGTCGTTTAACACCCCTCTCCTCGTGATGATCTCTGTGTAGTTTCTTCTCCTCCTCCTGCTCCGGTGTGGTGGCTCACGGATGACTGGCTCACTGTAAGATCAGCATTTATTCAGGTTCAGTTTCTCGCTCTCGGGCCTATTTGTAACCTGTCCAGAGTGAGAGTCCCAGGCTCGAAATTCACCGCTGTCGCCATACGTCATCTGTCTCTGTCTGTGCTCTCTCTCTCACACACACACACACACACACACTCCCAAGCCACTTGTCGGCTCTAGCACATGGGGATCTCGATGATGGACCGCTCTTCATATATCAAGCGGCCGTGCCGGCTGACAGCTAGAGCCCCGAACGGCTGGAATAATGAGAGCAGCTGAAAATGGAGACGGAGAAGGTGGCGTTAACCTTCCAACAACTATCATAACTTTTTTACAACCACGTCCTAGTTTAGCTCGGGATGATCTTCAGGCTAATTGAATAAATTCCATCTCAGAGCTTCCGAATTGTCTATTCTATTTTAAAAACTTGTGTAATTGTTGATGTTTGAGAACAAATGTGTTATTTAATGTGTAAACCATGAGAAGGAAACATTGCTGTGATGTAAGAGGAATAAAACACACAACAGGACGTGATGTTATGGGAAAATAATCATTTTCACCCCTCATGGAGTGACATCACTTCCTCTTCATCACACTATCCAGTCGTTGATGATTTCCACATATAAGCATGACGCTCAGTGATTAATTAAACAGTGTTTCTCTTTCTCTCTTTATATATATATATTTACTTTACTGTTCATTTTAAAAATAATGAAAGTTTGATTCTCTTTTTTAGAAGAAAGTGAATAATAATATCTATCTATCTATCTATCTATCTATCTATCTATCTATCTATCTATCTATCTATCTATCTATCTATCTATCTATCTATCTATCTATCTTTTTTCTTTCTTCCCTTAGTTTTTTCTTTCCTTCCTTCCTTCCTTCCTTCTTTCTTTCTTTCTTTCTTTCTTTCTTTCTTTCTTTCTTTCTTTCTTTCTTTCTTTCTTTCTTTCTAAACTTTGTATTTGTGTGCTGTAATGTAAAGTGCTCAAATACTACTAATAAATAGTAATATTATTCTAATAATAAATTTCACTGAATTGTTTAACATAATTTATTCAGGTTCAGTTGCTCAGTCCTATGAATAAATAAATAAATAAATAAATAAATAAATAAATAAATAAATAAATAAATAAATAAATAATACAAAAAACAGAAAAAACAAACAAACAAACAAAAAACATTCTTAAAATATAATTTTAAAAAAGCTAAATTATTTTTAATTTTTTAATCATACCCATTATTTTTACCGACTATTTGAAAGATTTTTGTTGCTAAATCCAAAGAATTTTCTACATTTTCCTCAGCTGGAAAATGACATCATCTTCTTGTGAGTACAGCTTTATAGTTCCAGTTAAATTTATAGTACAGTTCTGTAGTTTTTATCATCACTTAACTGCAATTTATTACTTTTATTTATTTATTTATTCTACAGTGTGGTTGTGGATGATTTTGTTCGCCGCAAAACCCCACCTTTGTTCAAACAAACTTTTTTTTTTTAATAACCACTACAGTGGTAGTTTTTTTTTCCACACACACACACACACACACACACACACACACCCCGTCTCCTCCGCGCGTTACCCCGTCTCCACCGCGCGTTACACCGTCTCCACCGCGCGTTACACCGTCTCCACCGCGCATTACCCCGTCTCCACCGCGCGTTACACCGTCTCCACCGCGCATTACACCGTCTCCACCGCGCGTTACCCCGTCTCCACCGCGCATTACCCCGTCTCCACCGCGCGTTACACCGTCTCCACCGCGCGTTACACCGTCTCCACCGCGCATTACCCCGTCTCCACCGCGCATTACCCCGTCTCCACCGCGCATTACCCCGTCTCCACCGCGCATTACACCGTCTCCACCGCGCGTTACACCGTCTCCACCGCGCGTTACACCGTCTCCACCGCGCGTTACCCCGTCTCCTCCGCGCATTACCCCGTCTCCACCGCGCATTACCCCGTCTCCACCGCGCATTACCCCGTCTCCACCGCGCATTACACCGTCTCCACCGCGCGTTACACCGTCTCCACCGCGCGTTACACCGTCTCCGCCGCGCATTACACCGTCTCCACCGCGCATTACCCCGTCTCCTCCGCGCATTACCCCGTGTCCTCGGGGCATTTTCCCGCTCTCCGTTTCAGACATGACACACGCTATTGTAAACCATCGCTTCCGAGCCGGGATCAAACACGCGGCTGACGCTAAATAAAATCAGAAACGTGCAAACATTAGTCTTACTTCGGCGTGATGTGGCACGTGTCACAGGGATGTCAAGAGATTAAAACAAAACAACACACACACACACACACACACACATACACACACACACACACACACACACACACGTTTCATATATGCATATTCAGTTGTAGTATCTCTTCACATTCTCTTCTCTCACCCTCTCATGTTTTGTTGTGTGTGTTTTTTTGTTTGTTTTTTTTTGTTTTTTTACATCCGGGGCTTTTCCTTAATCCTGGAATTTTTTGGAAAACCGTAAGAAGAATTTATTCCGTAGTTTATTCAGAATTAGCACTCCATCTAATTCCGATTTAGATCATTCGCTTTCACTTTCATGGTGATGGGCTGCTATGCTTATGGCATCTTCATATGCATGTGTGTGAGTGTGTGTGTGTGAGTGTGTGTGTGTGTGGATCAGATCAGTTCTTGTAGCCTCAAGATGTAGCCCCTGGAATGAAGGTCCTGACAGACTGATCCCTGCTATGTGTGTACCTGTAAAGTTTCCTCATCCAGGTGTGATTCCCTGTCATCGTTCAGCGTCCTTCAGGAACACAGCATCGGAAATCGACGCACCATTGGAGAGAGAGATTTGACACCGAGTTTTGGGCCGGATTCTAGCAAGGCAGTAGTATGGCTAATATTCTGACGGAGGAAAGAAACGGACAGGTATTCACTCACCTCTTGAGACAGATGAATGTTTTACATCAGCGTAGTTTATTTATTTAGCGGTGAAGTGATCCAGTTCGATATCCTGAAATCCGATCTCATGCGCATCGGGATGGAAATTTGAACCTTGAAGATTCGAAGTCGTAAGAAATGTTCCAAATGCTAACTTTGCCCCTAACTTTGCGTCGCAGCTTGTGCAAACTACTAAGAATTCACATCTGGCAAGGAAACACGGAACGCTGGATCGGATCGGATTTGATGCGTGATGTTTTGTGGAATTTTAGATGCATAATTTTACATAAATATCATACTGTGTAAGGAAAGAAAGAAAGAAAGAAAGGCAAAAAAAAGAAAAAAGAAAGAAATTGTAGATAAATAATATTATCTAGTGTGGTATATGCAAAAAGGAAAGAAAGAAAGAAACAAAGAAACAAACAAACAAATAAAAAAGAAAGAAAGAAAGAAAGAAAGAAAGAAAGAAAGAAAGAAAGGCAAAAAAAAGAAAAAAGAAAGAAATTGTAGATAAATAATATTATCTAGTGTGGTATATGCAAAAAGGAAAGAAAGAAAGAAACAAAGAAACAAACAAACAAATAAAAAAGAAAGAAAGAAAGAAAGAAAGAAAGAAAGAAAGAAAGAAAGAAAAGCAAGCAAGCAAGAAAAGCAAGCAAGCAAGAAAAAAACGTTCTAAAATAGAATAGGAGTTTTCCGAAGGGTCTTTGCAGAACCATATTTTTATTTTATTTATTTATTTTTTTGGGGGGTGGGGGGTCCAATAGTTTAGTGGAGACAAGTAGAGAACCTCAGGGGTCTAAATAGAATACACTCTCAAAGAAAGAA
The DNA here is from genome assembly GCF_019097595.1 of Hemibagrus wyckioides. Lineage (NCBI taxonomy): Eukaryota > Metazoa > Chordata > Actinopteri > Siluriformes > Bagridae > Hemibagrus > Hemibagrus wyckioides. Next base: position 2,710,685 of record NC_080719.1, read on the forward strand.
AGAAGGAAAGGCCGGCGCACAAACAGACTTCATCCGTCCTCCATCTTCCTCCTAGCTGTAGAAGTCTCGTCCTGCAGTGTGGAGAAGGTTCACACACTCCTCCTCTCAGACACACTCCTCTCACACTCCTAATGCCTGCTGGTCCTGAAGTGTTAGCCTGGGGCAGTTTAGCACGCTGCTTTTCCCAACCCTGGCTCCAGCTGTTCCGGTGGGAAATCATGCGGAAAACATGCATTGAATCTTACAAAAGAACGGCATGTATAATGTATCACATGACACCCTAATGAATAATAATAACAATAAAAAAAGCACAACGTTCCTCACATCACACTCTTGTGAGAAGCTCGTATTTGGGAGGTGATTCCATGCTGTTTTTGTGGATGTTCAGGACGAGTTCAATGGGTTAAAGGTTCCACCGTAGAGTCTAACAGGAAGTTCATGCAGAACTACCAGAACTGATGAGATGCATTATCAGAAATGATTTTTCAATCAGTGAGTTTACAGTGAGTCAAGCTGTCCAGTAATGTATTATTAGTCCAGCTCGAGGGAAAGACTAGCGGCTAAAGGGTTCTATTGTACATTAATTTATAAAGAGTCCATTACTTAAAATATTCAGTGATTGCTGAGCATCCAGAAACAAAACAAAACAAAACAAAACAAAACAAAACAAAACAAAACAAAACAAAACAAAACAAAACAAAACAAAACAAAACAAAACAAAAAAAACCTTCTAAGAACTGTATTATGCACATTATGAACATTTCATGCAAAGGGTTCTTCAAGGGTTCCTCAAAGGCTCTTTAAGGGTTCCTGATTCTTTTAGGGTTTGTTGGTTAATTAGACATTTTTCAATGCAATTCAATTCGGTTTTATTTGTATAGTGCATTTGAAAAATGGACTATAAAGTAGAAAAAACAGCTTTTCAGAAATATAAAAATAAAGAATAAAAATGACAAAATTTAAAATAAAATTTATATTTATTTCTTTTTTAACAAAAAAAGACAAAACTTCCTAACCCTCACCGGCCTTAACATGCCAAGTAATCCCCTTTTTTGCTTTACTCTTTACTCTGATTTAATTTTTTTATTTAATTTATTTTTTAAAATTTGATTATGGGAGGGTTTGATTATCAGGTTGAGGATGGGTCAAGGTGGGTCTTCTGGCTTTTATACGATTTTAAAACTGTATTCCATCTCTGCAATTTGTCAATTTCTGTTTCTTGTGAAAAATGGAATAAAAACACTAGAAAAGAGAGTCTGAGCTTCAAAAAAAAAAAAAGAAAAGAAAAGAAATGAAGGAAAACTACAAGCCAAATAGAAAGGTTCTACTTGGGACCATGTGTGTATGTGTGTGTGTGTGTGTGTGTGTGTGTGAGAACAGCACATGATAGCAAAATCTCATTAGATCTTCCGGGATTGGCAGCAACATCATTTACTTGTTTTTGATTTATTAGACAGTCGAGGAAATGTATTTATGTATTATAAATACGAATGTATTATAAATGCATGGTTGAAAATTTGATGAAGAAACTGTATGAAAGATTTTCCCTCCATCTCCTTCTCCACCATCACCACGACCACCAGCGCTGACTCTCCGGAGGCACAGATAGCCGCTGATCTTCTCTACACTATTAATGAAAACCTTATTCTACACAGACTCCCACCAGTCAGCCAAGCTGTAATTAACTCTGCTATCTCAGCTCCGAATCCTGAACCCAGCCTGGGCCGTGAGTTAATTCCTCACCCGGAAGCCTGCTCTGGACACACAGGGTCTGCTACTGACTCACCTGGACCTGAAAACTATTTTATTTTTATTTTATGAACACCTTTATATCTGTTTCAGGTGATGCATGAGGAAAAATAAAGTTTAGTAAATGTGACCATTCAGTATTTACTGTTACTGAATCACATTCTCTTACTATGTCACTTAGTCATAAAACATATTATTAACATTTATATATAAATTGTTATTACATAATTATTACATTATCTGTTACTTAATAGCTACTATGTAGTGCTACTATGCTACTATATTAGCTACTATGTAGAGATAAAACATTATTAACTATCATATATATATATATATATATATATATATATATATATATATATATATATATATGTATACAAACATTGTTATTACATAATTATTATATTATCTGTTACTTAATAGCTACTATGTAACACACCATTGTGTAATAGTTATATTTCACACTAAACAGCACCTATGTAACATCCTGCTACTAGTCAGTATGTACCTTAATATTATTAATAATGAATAATTATTGTCTAATACCGTATTACAAAATATTTCTGTCACTCAATTGTTAGTATGTATTGAACAATTACTATGTAATATCATGTAGCTTAAACAATACTGTGTAACGACCTGTTACTACATCATGCAGTTATTCAATAGTTAAATTTAACACAAAACTACTAATTTGTAACGTCCCATTACTACACAGATAGTACTGAATAATAACTCTGTAATATCATGATAGTAAAAAGTTACTGTGTTGTCTCCTGTTACTTAATAATTAATGCTATGTAACACCATGCTACTAAACAGTCTTGTTTCTAAAATAATAAACTTTAAATAAAACTTAATAATAATAGCATGTTAATGAAAAACTACAATGGAACTCAGTAAATATTTACTATGTAAATAGATAGATAGATAGATAGATAGATAGATAGATAGATAGATAGATAGATAGATAGATAGATAGATCGATCGATTAGCCTGTTCTTGAATAATCACAACGCAAGTATCTGTAACTAAATAGTTGCTTAGTAAACTGCGACGAAATAATTCTAAAGCATCTTTCTGTTAGTGAACAGTGATAATGCAACATCTGTACTGTTTAACATCAAATAATTAGTCTGTAACTTCCTGTTACTTAATAGTTTCTATATGATGCCCTGTTATAGAACAGTAACTATGTAACATCTTGTTATTACATACTTATTTGGTAACTTCTTTACTAATCACTCTGTAACATCCAGTTACTGAATATTTACTATGTACCATCTGGTTACTAAATATTTTACTGTTACTTCCCGTTAATATGATGTCCTGTTACAGAATAGTTATTTTTGTAACATCCTGTTACTAAATACTTACTTACTAGTCACTCTGTAACATACTGAATAGTTACTAAGTAAATTTTAAAGTAACTTTCTGTTACTAAATGCTCACTGTTCAACATCCAGTTACTGAACATTTACTATGTAATTCCCTGTTACAAAATATTTTACTCTTTTACTGCCGGTTAACATGATGCCCTGTTACACAATAGTAACCATGTAACATCCTGTTACTAAATACTTATTTAGTAACTTCCTTACTAGTCATTCCTTAACATACTGAATAGTTACAATGGAATGATCTGTTACTAAACAGTTACCAAGTAAACGTCTGTTACTAAATGCTCACTGTTCAAGGTCCAGTTACTGAATATTTACTACATAACTTCCTTTTACTAATGACTATTTACATTCCTTTTACTGCGAAGTTACGGTGTAACAGTCTGTTACTGAACAGCAACAACGGAATTTCCTGTTCATTTAAGCGTTATAATTCAACTTCCTGTAACCGAACAATTAGATGTGACTGTGTTACGAAATTGTTACTAGGTCAAATTCCTGATCCAGTGTTACATTTTGTCGTTACGGTGTAACTTCCTGCTACAGACGTGTGTGTGTGCGTGAGGGAGTAGCACAGTGTTTATCCCAACCCAAATTTCCAGCAGCGAAGTAAATCTGATTCGTTTCTATTCGCTAAAAAGGAATATTATTGTATTCTCCGTTAGCAAGAAATGATCCGCTATGATAATGCGGCGTACTTTCGTTCGCCCTCGCTGCTAGTAAACAGATAGACGAGTGAGCGCACAGACAGGGTTTCACACCGAGCTCATCACGGATCAGCCCGGCCACCTGTCTTGCTCTCTCACTGTCTCGCTGTCTCGCTGTCTCGCTTCCTGCTCCGTGAGCTGGTGTTGTTGAATGTAAATAAGCAAATGGTACACTGCACTTTTCTGATGTCTCTCTGCTGTTACCTGGAAATGGACTAAAACACATGTGCGTGCTTGCACACACACACACACACACACATCGTATCCTACCCTCCTGTACACACACTCATCCATTCAGATATTTGATTGTTTCTCTCTCTCTCTCTCTCTGTTCACCCCCTCCCCCTTGCCCCCCCCACACCCTATCTCTTTCCATTTTCTCCCCCATCAAGACGCTTCCTCCTCCATTTTCTCAGAGCAGAATGCAAATTGCTCGAAACACTGATCAGAACTTATTACAAAATGGAGCCTTGCTTGGAGGAGGAATGTAAAAGAGAGAGAGAAGAGAAGAAAAGAGAAGAGAAGAGAGAAAGAGTGTGTCAGTATGAGAAGATGGAGGAGATGGGAGGGGCCGAGGGGACGGCGAGCGGGAGAGCCTGCAGGAGGGGAATGTCGCTTGGTGGTGGAGATGGGAAAATTAGATTTATTTTTTCATGGGGTGTAGAGAGAGATGGGATGGGGGGATGGAGATAGGTTTTTTGGTTTGGGGGTCAGTAATGGTGCCTTGCTGTTTTCTTTATATATAAGGAGGGAAATGAAAATAATTTGCGAATACGCTTCGTCCCATGCTGGTCAGGTCTGTCTGTCTGTCTGTCTGATTGCTGATTGAACTTCAGACTCCATCTACCCCTCCTCAGGCCCTTTTATCAGCACCATCCCAAGGTTACCCCTCATCTCTATGTATAATCATACGGGCCGGGTTTGCGGTACACGGGGGGCTGAATACTTTGTGCCCCCCCACCCCCCACCCCCTTCATCGTCGCTACATTCTGCCCTGCCTGTCTGACTCCATTATAGATTCAAGGCTCGGTCCAGGTCTCCAGTCTCCTTTGCGCACTCCGCTTTGATGAATGAGTCTGACCTTGGCAAATAGAAAGGCCAAAATACCATCATTTCACTTTTTCTTTTTTTTTTTTTCAGAATCTCATTCTGTCATTAGGTGTGACCTGTACAGGAGTGACACACGTGGATTAGCCCGAAAAGGTTTGAACGATTGATTCGTCTAAAACGGGTGTGTAACGCTGCATACCTGAGCCATTATGACTAGTTAACACTCCTGTACCTTTGACCTCAAATGACCACTTTTTAGCATGTTGGGAAAAGTCATAAAAACAGAGCAGGACCTCCAGGATTTTGGTGTTTTTTCTCTGTGAAGGTTTTTTGTAGCTCTGGTGCTGATTTTCACCCCCCAAAAAACCCAAAGAGTGTCCAGGATACGTCCAAATCCCAAATCCGCAACACATTTAGCTTGTCATTTTCCTTTTCCACCTCTTTTACAGTAGTAGTACAGTGTTATACAATTCCCTTTTTCTCTTCGCTTTTCCATATTTTTGGGAATCTCTGTTAGGCTGCTTTGTGACAAATTGTTAAAGAGGTTTACAAATAAAACAGACTTGAAGTAAGATGCTTTGTGGTGACATGGTGAGGTTACATCACATCTCCAGCATTCCTTAGTGAACTGTCCGGAATTTCAAACGTTCTCCCAGCATCTGTGTGGATTTCCTACGCTGTAGATTAGATTAGATTAGATTGGACTGGCTATTCTAGGTCTGTGTGTGTGTGTGTTTGTGTGTGTGTGTGCATACCATGCATTTTGAGCATATTCCCAGCTCTAACACACACATACAGAATTCCCGGGATAGACTCTGAGTCCTAAGGCTGCCAACCTGACCAGGATGAAGCTCTTACTGAAGAACGGTACACATGAGGAAACGATAATGGCTCAAGAGCTGGAACCAAACAGAGACGGCTATGCTTTACAAAGTCGGAACTGACTCGGAATGCCGGAAAAAATGCATATCAGTGATTTGGTACAGCATTGTGCAGTAAGGTGGAGAAATGAAAACAAAAACTAGAGATGTTACCATGTTTTCCGATCCTGATCCTGATATAAGAACTGACTCTTCCACAAAAAAATTTATTATTGTCTATCTAATTAATCTAATGAAGCAAAAATCCGAACTAGATTTTATTCCAAATCCAACTTTAATCTTAACAGAATTCCGATCCGTTTTCTCTGATATCCAGTCCACTGTATTTGTTGTTGTTGTATCAGATAGATCAGACAGAGTAGCATCTCTAACTAACGCTCTTTTCCAACCTGAGCATCTTGCACTTCCTGTTTTCTGTCAGAAGATGGCATTCCTTGGCCGCTTTGCCCGGATCGTCCGTTTTTCCACCTCTCCCTCTCTCCCTCTCTCTTCGCCTGGCTCTTTCTTTGTGTCACCGTGTGCCCCCCCCCCTTCACCCGTCTCCCTTCTCCTTCCATCCAGGGGGTCGAGTCAGTGAGGTGGCGGTTCTAACAAGCTGCCTGGGACCGCGTCGCTCAAATGAGCCAAATCAAAGAGAAAGGGGTGCAGGGGGGAAAGGTAGCGCCATGAGCCCCCTGCAGTGAACAGCCATTTGGTAGAATATGAAATGAATTCATATGGCCTGACATGATAAGCCCAAGGATAACCCTCTGTGCAGCCGGCATGTCCCAAACACACACACACACACACACACACACACACACACACATACACACACACACACACATATACATACACACACACACACGTCTTTCTTTATTTCTTTCTCTTTCTTTCTGGAACATTCCTAACAAAAATATACTGTGCTGTTGAAATAATTGAATGGAAACACACACTTTTTCAATTGTTTCCCACTTTTTCCAGGTTGAGGTCAGTGTTAAAGGGCGGGGCTAATGTCCATGCAAACCTTTTGTCTTCCTCTGATTACAGAAAAATGCTGAATCACAATCGGACGTGACGCAGCTCCGTGATTTTTTTATTTTTTTTTGCACTGGATTTAAAACAACTAAAAAACACCTTCGTGTCGATTTAAGATCTAAAGCTTTGTCATGGTACGAATTCTTTTGTCTATTCGGTCACAGGTGACATCTCTGGACGTCACTCTGTCCATTTCTCAAGTTCTGACACACATTCATTTATTTCCACGTTTTTATTTCTTTTTAAATTGACAAATCAAGATTCTTACGTCTCCCAGCTCGCTTTCTTTTCCTCTTAGTGACTCTTTGTATTTTCTCTGTGTTGCTGTTTCATCACTTTGGGTTTGGGTCACCCCAAAAAAGAGAGTAACACACACACACACACACACACACACACACATACACACACAGAGCTCACAGCCATTTCTACCAGTCTGTCACCTCCTCAAAACATAATCACATCACTCACACACACACACATACACACATACACAAACACACACACACATATTATGATGAGGCCGATTTGCACAGCTCTTAAAATCCAAAGTGCAGGGGTCTAACAGGAGGAAAGCTAAAAGCAGGGTTATCATCTCCAGCCACACAAATGCTTCCTGGAAGCACGCGGCGCAGAGCCATTCGGATCGCTCGAGAGCAACGAGCAACAAAATATCGCCTATAATATATATGGTAATGCAGGGCCGCTCTTTTGTGCTTGTCTGTGCCGTTTCAGTGCACCGATTTCCAATTTACAACGATCTGTGCGACTTAGACAATTCCTAAAAAACACCATCAAAAATGGCAACATGGCAAAAAAAAGAGAAAAAAATAATAAAAGCTGCTTTTTTTTTCTTTGTATTTTTCAGCCTGAGCGAGTTTGAAGAATTGCGGCTTGGACGTGACCTCGTCTGAAAGACCAGGAGGATCTCCAGGTCCTGTGAGACACTCCGTCACATCCTGACGGGATTTCGGCTTCACAGGGGCTGCTTATGCATTTCAAAATGATTATTAGCTGCTTTTTTAAAACTTTTAAAAATAATATATTATATTATTATATTATTATTATTAATATATATTAATAATAATAATAATAATAATAATAATAATAATAATAATAATAATAATAATAATTGGTTAATTATTTTTGTATTCTTTTTTATTATTTAATAATTAATTAATTATTTTTATTTATTTATTTATTTTTTCTTTTTTTTTGTTTGTTTGTTTTATTCCCCTTATACCTTAAACGGATATCATTTCATTTTTTTTTAAATCTGTTTATAGTTACACATACTTCAAGTTCCCCCATTATCCTCTCTCTTTTTTTTCTCTTTTAAAATAAATAAATAAATGTAAAAAAAATTAAATAAATAATATAAAAAAACAAATACAGCTTGTTCAGAGAAACCACAAAGCGTAAACTCTCCTGTTCTGACACTGGAGACTCCTTCCCTCTCCTCAAAGATCAGTAATCGAACTTTTATTTTTTTTTTACCTGTGATCGAGCTGTTACTATGGAAACCATGACGTATTCGATTATGTGCGATTTTAGACTTTTATAGATCGACATCTCCCGACCAATCAAAATCCAGCATTCCATCCTTCTCAAGGATAAACACAGAGTGTATATTTAAATTTAAGCTTATTTTAGGATTATTACTCTTTATTAGTGTTACATTTATAACACTAGATGATGAGATACAATAATAAAAAAAAAATGTTCCAAATTTGGTCACGAGTAATGACTTGCATGTTTTAGGGTAAAGGCGGTGGTGTTAGGACAAGGAAAGGAGAGTGGTTTAAGATTCAAACCTTTTCTTATCACTTTTAAATGCAAAAATAATAACAATAATACTTAAAATAATAATTAAAAAAGATTCAATGATAATAATAATAATAATAATAATAATAATAATAATAATAATAATAATAATAATAAAATGTGTTTTCATTTAATAATTAAAGTAATTAAAGTGATTTAAAATGTAACAAAATTTTTTATTTTGTTATTATAATTTAATAATTAAACTGATTTAAAATGAAAAAAAAAAATTAAAAAATGTTTTTTGATGAACTGCATAACAGTTCCCACTTACCTACATTTTGGAGGCAGGGTTATGGTGCAACTAAGGGCGGGCTAATGTTGAGAACTTTTTTTTTTTAATAAGAATTTTTTTTTTTAAATTATTTTTGCAAAATGGAATTTAAATATAATCCAAAAATAAATAAACATAAATAATGAAAATGTGTACATTTTTTAAACGTGATAAAAAAGTTCATGATGATTAGCCTCAATTTTTTTGTCCTGTAAAATTCCTACGGTTGATTAGTGTTAAGAGAATTTTCCCGAAATGATATTATTTGAAACAAATCAGATTTAATACAGGCAAATGTGTTGCATATAATAAAGATGAAAAAAAAAACTTGTGAGTGAGTTAGGGGTTTTTAAAATGCAGTTTAGTTTTAATAGAAAAATAAGTCTTGAGATTTCAAAATGAGATTTATGTGTGATTTTATAGATATATATGTGACATTTTACTTTATTTTAGTTAAGTTATTTTATTTATTTATTTCTTTTTTATTTCATGTGGAACTTTGCATGTTTGTTTTTTTACTGATTTTTTTTTATGTTATTTATTTATGTATGCATTAATATATGCATTTATTTATTTATTTATTTATTTATTTATTTATTTATTCATTCATTCATTCATTCATTCATTCATTCATTCATTCATTCATTCATTCATTCATGTATTTATTTATTTATTTTTATTTATTTATTTTTACACTGAAAGCAATCTTTTCAAAAAGCCAAAAATAAACAAATAAAAGAAATAATTAAATAAAAACCCCAAAGTGATCTGTGTGGGGCAAAACCTCCCAATACAGGGCAATTCAGACTCCATCCTGCCCCTGCACTTACCCCCCCCTTCACTCTCTCTCTCTCTCTCTCTCTCAATTCCTCCGTCGAACCCAGATGCAGGTGACGAGACGTCTGACACCTCCGTCCCTCTTTTTTCTTTCTTATCCCTCCATAAAAGAAAAACGTGAAGCGCTTTATGTCAGGTGAAAATTAGGTGCAAAGCGTGAGAAGGAAATTTATGAAAAATGCAAATGCAGCTTCTTTTGGTACGATGTGAAGAAAAAAAACATTGTTCATGAGATCATTTCATTTATGAATCCATTTTCTTTGATTTTCTCTTTTTATTCATTTAATTATGAGCTTTCAGGTACATCAGGTGCTGACTACATTGCATTAGCTTGAGATTGATATATTTATCAATTCTGCTCCACTGCTGGTATATATTTAAATAAGCATTTACTTTTTTCTTTTTCTTTTTTAATCAGTGGAAACCAGATCCAGAATTTATTTTCATTCATTTTATTTTGTCAAATTTAATTTAATTTAATTTAATTTAGTTTTATTTCATTATATTTAACTTTTACTTTTACTGTTACTTTTACGTCTTAGAAAAAAATAGTGAATTAGCTTTATTTTGTTTAGATTTATTTAGAAGTTGTTGTTGTTGTTTTTTTTTTTTTTTAAAAAAAAGTCATTTTCAATTTACTTTAGAATTAGAATTTTGAGTTATATTGGATTTAATTTTTTTCTATAAAGAAAGAAGCTAATAACTAATCTAATATCTAAGATTAGAGCTCATGTAGAATTGTTTATAATGTGATTTTTAAAGTTTATTTTAAACCAGAATGTTTTTGTTTTTAGATTTTATTTTTTAAACTTTTCACTACAAAACACCACAAAACAAAACAAGCCATAAAACAACAAACAAAACACACAAAACAAAACAAGCCATAAAACAACAAACAAAACACACAAAACAAAACAAGCCATAAAACAACAAACAAAACACATAAAAAAACAAGTCATAAAGCAACAAACAAAACACAGGTCATGTGATGTGCAGGGCCTGATGGGTAATGTAGTCCAGCCCGAGTCAGTGTAACCATGGTAACACATCCTATAGAAGAATGTTAAACAACTGAACATTATATATGGGAAAACAAAATAAAATGAATTGAATAAAATAGTGAAGTGAATTGTATATATATATATATATAAAAGTATAAAATATAAAATTCATATAAAAATGAACTGGAAATGTTTAAAGTGAATGTTTAGGAATTATTCTAAGTATAAATGTATGATTTAAGTAAGTCAGTAAATAAACAAAGTAAATACATTTTTATAATTATATTAAAAAATAAACTCATTATTTTATACATAATTTAATAAATATTTTAATATTTATCAAGTATTAGTCACTTGAACAGCAAATCAAATATAGAAAGTAAATATTTTAAAACCAATCAAATAGAAATGACAAAAACAAACAATTAAACAAACAAACAAATACGATTGGATTTTAAATTTTTATTTAAAAAGTTCTTGAACAATATTTTTTACAGGCAGAGGATGATAAGACTCCATTTTCACCTGAAACCTAATCTGATATTTTAAAGAGCAGATTAACTTTTAATTCTTTTTACTTTTGCCTGAAAAAAGTTCTGTTTCTATGTCAGTAAAATTCTTGATCTCTTCCTGTCACAAACTCTGTTGTTGTTGTTATCATCTTAGCTTTGATGGTGATAAAGTGTGTGTCTGTGTGTGTTTGTGTGTGTGTGTGTGTGTGTGTGTAGGGTCAGAGATGCCAGGCCTCCTTTATTTATTTTTCATGATGACGGTGTGTGTGGTGACGTCTCTCCATCCTCCATCTTCTGCCACTTCTTCTCTGAATAACAATCAGAAAAGCGACGTTTTCATTTTTTATCGTCTTTTACGCCTCCTTCCTTCTGTCAGAGCCTTTTGTGTGTGTGTGTGTGTATGTGTGTGTGTGTGTGTGTGTGGCCTGGAGTTGACTAGTGGTCATTTATGCACAATTCGATTGGGTTAAATGTAATATTATAAAATAATAAAAAAAGAAAAATAAGAAAAAAAAAGATTTAAAAATGGATTTATTTATTTGTTTGTTTGTTTGTTTATGAAATGGT
>NC_080719.1:2730000-2740000 GCF_019097595.1 Hemibagrus wyckioides
GGATTTTACACTTCACTTCCATTTTGCACTACTAAACACACACACACACACAGACACACACACACACACACACAGACACACACACACACACACACGCACACACACACTCCAGATTAAAGAACTCACTCACCGAATTGACAGCATCATTTGCAACAGATTACGAAGTTACGGAGTTAACAAAGCGTTCGCTACATTTAGTGATTGTTTTTACGTGACCCTTCTCTTTACGCACTCTTACACACACACACACACACCAACAGACGTTTATTCCAGAGAGGAAAAGAAAACGAATAATAAGAGAAGAAGGAGTAATTTTTGCTTCATTTTGTTTTGGACCACGTTATTTATTTATTAATTTATTTATTTATTTGCAGTGTCTCAGAAATCATGACTCTAAAGCAAGACACAGAGTGGGAGCAAAATAAAAAACATAAAAAATCTAGCTGTGTTTCCAAGATAAATGTATGCTCGTGTGTGTGTGTGTGTGTGTGTGTGTGTATGTGAAGGTTGTCCAGGCTGAAGCTCTCAGCTCCTGTCACTGCACTTTTCCCAGGATCCTCTTCACTTCTTCATTGCCAATAACAAGGATGGGCAGGAAAGGGGATTATTGGTATTGATCCACCCTGGGGGATCATTAGGCATCACTATCAATCCACAGCTCCGAGCCGCACGCGACCCGCCCGCGCACACATTGCCAATTTGTTCCTATTAGAGAACCCGGTGTCTCCGTGTCTGTTCTGATCGAGCCGGACGGCACGGTACGGCCCGGCACAGCCACAGACCTCTAAGTCCGGACCGCCGAGCGAGCAGGACGCTCACGTGATGTCCTCATGTCCACCTTTATAGTACATACTCTTAAAAAAATAATAATAAACTTCTTTAGGGTTCTATATAGACTCCTGGTGTTCTGTACATGGGCAAGAGAACCTTTTCCTGAAAGCCAAAAGAAAAGGTTTTATTCAAGTTTTTAATTGAAATATTTTTCATTTATTTTAAGCGATGAAGCTTTTTACTTTTAAAATGTTTCTTTCTATAATTCACAGTAAGCCTAAGGTGTAAGGGGTGCCATTACTTCTGGAGTTTGTCATTTTGGAAATGTTTTGAAATGGCATCTTCATGAATGATGTATTTATTTATTTATTTATTTATACTCATAAAACAATCATGTGGGTTTTATTTAAATTAATTGTCTAATAAAATAAAATAAATAATAACAATAATTATTTATTTATTTATTATAAATAATAAAAATAAAAATACAAATAAATAAATAATTCTAATTCTAATTATTATTATTTTTATTTTATTATAATTAATAATAATAATAATAATAATAATAATAATAATAATAGTAATAATAATAATAATAAAGAACACCTAAAGGATTCTAAAAGGATCCATCTCACTTGGAGTCAGAGAACCACACTGTGTTCTTCTCATTGAAACCTTCAAAATGATTCTGTATGACGAACCACTCAGGGTTCCACGTAGAACCATTCTCTTTAAAAGTCTAGTGTATGTCCTGAAACCTATTAAACTACTAAAAATAGTGTTGAATCCTCAGTTCTGATCATTTGGACCGGCATCTTTTTGTGTATTTTGAGTAACAGCGGCTTTATATTAACGCGCTCAGTCTAATACGTTAGCGTTTCCATAGCAACAGCTCATTCCCTGGAAGGAGTCTCCAGTGTCAATGCTCTGTAACATTCAGAGGTAAATGTTGGGTTTTGGATTCTTACGAAGACAAAAGACCTTTGAGAGAGAAAAAAAGAAAGTCTGGTAAAAGAACGTTTAGAGAACGCTTAGAGAACTTTTAAGGAACGTTTATAGCATAAGCAGGACTTTTTTCACAGATGTAAATGTAGCTAAAAAAATGTGTGTTGCTGTGGTGTGTGAGGAATAAACAAATAAACAAGCAAGAAAGCAAGCAAACAAAAATAAATAAATATTAAATATTTAATAGATACATTTTTAATAAAATGTAATAAATAAATGTTTAAGTTAACAATTAAATAATTAATTTTTAATAAATACATATTTAATTTAATTTAATAATTAAATATTTAACACCACTTCATCACACTGCTCTTTTGTTGATTATTTTACCACATCAGCACAACACAGAGACTTTATTCCTCAACCGTGTGAACAAAAACACTAAAAATAAAAGAATTTCGATTTCCAAACACGATCATTTTCGTAAAAACAGCTAATAAGTTCGACGTAGATGTCGATTCTCTGAGATTCTTCATTCCACCAAACACACAAACACACACTGACACTTTTCTTTACTCCCAAAACTTCTCGAAAATTGTCTGACGTCCTCATCGTTTTATTATTATTAATATTTTTTTTCCTCAGATGAGCGCGGCACTAATAACACGTGCGTAGACGTCCTCGTGTGTTTAACCCTGTTCATTGACCAGGGTGTCAACAGGGAGCTGAGACTCAAAGAAACACACACTCCTTGCTTCCACTTCTGGAAAAAAAAAAAAAAAAAAAAACAGCTCTTAAGGCAATCAAAGAGCGCTTGGCCTTCTGACTCAATAGCATCTGAAAAGGCGATATTGAAAAATCCATGTCAATAGATTTATCCCTCGTATCCTCAGAATGCTGATACGATCTGATGGCCGTGAGCCTGCGAGGTGTTTTAGCCAAAAAGAATTTAAGGGCAGATTATCGACTGGCACGTGAAGATCAGGACGCATCACGGATTGATGTACAGTACACACACACACACACACACACTGGCCTTTGGTCTGTATGGCTCCATCCAGACATCTGGTTTTCCCATGACCTTTGACCCATGGGGTCAGTGACCCCCTGACCTCTCCGATGGTGATGGAGACGGAGATGGAGACGGAGGGATGGTACGTTCCGTATCTGACTCACGCTGCTCTATGTATATATGTGAGTCATTTAGAATCGATTCGTTTTAGGATGACTCGTGATTTGTTTGAAATGATTCCGAATCAGCAACCAGTTTACCATTATAATAATCGGACTTACATGGAGTAGCTCTGGGATGAAAAATTCAATTATAGACAACAGTCATTGGATTTCCTTTAATAAAGGACATGTTAATGAATGTTTATAAAGTTTAATTATGACAAAGCGAACATTTATTGCTTCACATGATTTTTTTTCTCTCTCTCTCTCTTTTCCAGCTGATAATTCCGTAATTTTCCGCTTTTACTGTATAAGCTCACTACATAGAGGTTGAATTCTGTGATTATGATTGGTCACAAGAGAAGGTGCTGATGAAGGTCAATGGAGGTTTATTCGTTACTAACGATCCTGTTCCGATACGTCATTGTTTCTATAGCAACGGCTCGCTCTCAGGGACCTCTTCAGGGAATTCTCAGCGGAAGTTGATGGAAGGAGTCTCCAGTTTCAGCGATTTGTAAAACTTTAAAACTGGAAGGTTTTTTTTATATTTTCAGGTCAGAGGAGTTTACGGTTTCTCAGCGTTTTCTTCTTCTTTGAGAGAGAGAGAGAGAGAGAGAATAAAGAAATGTGAAGAAAGAATGTTTTCATTTTAAAATGTATTCAGATGAAGACTGTGTAGCGTGCTGTAAATCTTAATAATTCGTAAAACATGGCGTCTTAAACACTTCAAACATACGCTGTTGATGATTTGTATTTTTCAAGCTTAGGGAAAAAAGAAATCCCAAAAATCCAAAGCAACCCGAACACCTTGGAGTCACGAGGTTGCCAGATTTGCACGTTTAACCCAATCAAATAAGGGAAAAAAATCTTTTCGTTTGAAGAAATCCCTGTGTAGCGACTCGGGGTTAGAAAAAAATGACCGTGGCATTATTTAACGTTACTGTTTTACTCTCTCTGCACTCAACGGTCTGAAATCAGAGCCTTTCCCATAATCAGAACAACATGGCGCTGTGTGTTTCAGAGCCGCTTATTCATATTCAGCCTGGCTGAAAAAAACATCCCTCTGCTTTTCAATAACGGCGCTGTCAGGCAGACGACGAGCCATCGCTGTAACACGTTCCCGAGAGAATCGCTTCAAGACGGCCATTTTCTTTCACCTAATCAGACGAAGCCGCAAAGAGGAAAGCGGGGAGATGGGAAAAAAAAGGACAGAAAAAGAGAGAGAGAGAGAGAGAAAGAGAAAGAGAGAGAGACAGAGATGGGACGAATGCACGCGCCTGCCTCGCGCTCGCTCTGTGAAGAGGCTTTGGTGTTGACCGCAGGGTTTAATATGTGCGTACATCAGGTTTGGAGAGAGCAGCTCAGACAGTTTGTCATTTTCAGACAGATTTAATGATCCTCCTGCGTGGAAACACGAGCAGCGTCCAACAGAGGGCAGTACACACCGCTCGCTAGACACACACACACACACAACTCTTTGTTAATACACATGAAGGGCCTTTGGTTTGTTTTTTTTGTTTCCCTGACTTCCGGACATACTCGTCCATCCTTCTGATCTATCTATCTATCTATCTATCTATCTATCTATCTATCTATCTATCTATCTATCTATCTATCTATCTATCTATCTATCTATCTATCTATCTATCTATCTATCTATCTATCTATCTATCTATCTATCTACTAGTACTGGAAACACACACACACACACACGCACACATCTCCCGAGTGCAGACGTTCTCTTTTTCCTTCCCGAAAACCTAAAAAAAAGGTTCTGAGGACGGTTTGTACAGATGTTGTTGTTGTTGTTGTTGTTGTTGTTGTTTTTCTGAAGTGGAGAAGAAGAGACAGGTGTAATCAGGGTGTCAGGGATCGCTGGATGACAAGCCTAAAAAAAATAAAATAAAATACACAAATGAAAACATGCGACGCAGGAACGTGAAAGCCTGGCGGGGAGCTTTACCGTGCTGGGCTGATGTATTTTTACTCGCAGGATCTATGGGCTGCTGTGCTCTCTGGCAGATCATCATCATATTAATAGTGTGTGTGTGTGTGTGTGTGTGTTTGTGTGCGCGCTATTTCGTCAGGTGGAGCTGAGGAAGAAAAAGAGGAGAGATGGATGAGGGTTTGTTGCGCAGCTCTGAGCGTTTTAATTATACGAGCTGTGCTGCGGCGTTGGCCGGGCATTTGCTATCTCGTGCTGGCTTTAGCCCCTCGTCTCGTGATTTGAGCTCTACCTTTATCCCTAAGCCCTCAGCTCCTCTGGCCAAACAAAGAAAAAAGGGATGGCTAGGCTAGGGTTTTACAGCCCTGCTTACCATTAATATCCTCCTGTCTCTCCTTCTTTTTTTCCCTTCTTTTATTTCAGCGTCTCAGAGCACGCACGCTAACCCCCTTTAAAAACTGACCCTTATTACAGAGCTCGCTGCGTGAGAACGCCGCTGTTGAAGCACGAGAGTCCATGCTTCTTCTCCTCACGATATAAAGCAAAGTGTCGCTGTCCGATTAAGCCCCGGATTCTGACTCTGATTTAAAGCCGGGGAAAGGAAGTTTTAAAAAACGCTAAGCAAAACTGTCAGTTTATGTGATTCGGATTCAGATTCCGAGCTGGATGCGAGCTAGAAATGCTAAGCATCACTAACTATTTATATGATTCGGATTTGGATTAGAACTCAGATTTGAATCCAGATTCAGAACCAAGCTATAGATGCAAAGCAAAGAGTCACTGTCTCTGATTCTTGATTCAGATTCAGATTCCGAGCCGAATCCAAGTTAGAAATGCAAAGCAAAGCATGACAATCTATTTATATGATTCGGATTTAGTTTTGGGTTCGGATTTTGAATTCAGATTCTGAGCTGGAACCAAGCTATAGATGCAAAGCAAAGAGTCACAGTCTCTGATTCTTGATTCGGATTCAGATTATGAACTGGATCCAAGCTATAAATGCAAAGCAGAGAAACACTGTCTATTTATGTGATTTGGATTCAGATTTGGATTCGGATTTGAATTCAGATTCTGAGCTGGAACCAAGCTAAAGATGCAAAACAAAGAGTCACAGTCCCTGATTCTTGATTCAGATTCAGAATCAAACTCTGACCTGGATCCAAGGTAGAAATGCAAAGCAAAGCATCACAGTCTATTTATATGAATCTCATTTAGATTCAGATTTGGATTTGGGTTTGAATTCAGATTCAGGGCTGGACCAGAGCAAGGCAAGGTGTCACAGCCTCCTTCTCTGATTCTTGATTCAGATTCAAATTTCGAGCTGGATCCAAGCTATTTATACGATTCCGATTCGGATTTGAATTCAGATTCAAGACTGGACCCAAGCTGTAGATGGAAAGCAAAGCAACTTTTCTGATTCTTGATTTAGATCTGAAACAAATCTAATTATCCAACATCCAAAGCATCACTCTAAAATGTTCTGAATCTGATTCAGATTCTGATTCAGTGCCAGACCCAAGCTAAAGATGCAATGGTATATTTTTATGATTCAGATTCAGGTTCTGATTCTGAATTTGATTCTTGACCCAAGCTTCAGATGCAAAGCAAACGTGCCACAATGTATATTAATGATTCAGATTCAGGTTCTGATTCTGATTCTGATTTTGATTCAGTACTGGACCCAAACTTAAGATGCAAACCAAAGCATCACTGTGCATTGTTCTGATTCAGATTCTGATGCAAAACTTTACTGTTTATTTTTTCCAGATTCATATTCGGATTCCAATCCGGATTCTGATTCAGATTTAGATCTGGAAAAAATCCAAATGATGCAAAAAAGCATCACTCTCCAGTTTTCTGATTCTGATTCAGATTTTGATTCAGTACTGGACCCAAGCTTAAGATGCAAATTAAAGCATCACTGTGTATTATTCTAATTCAGATTCTAATTCAGATCTTGATTTTGATTCAGCACTGGACTTGAGGTAAAGATGCAAATCGTTACTTTTTATTTTTTCCAGATTCACATTCAGATTCGAATCCAGATTCTGATTCAGATTCAGATTCAGACCTAGAACAAAACCTAATGATGCAAAACAAAGCATCCCTCTCCAGTTTTCTGATTCTGATTCTAAATTCAGATTCAGATTTTGATTCAGTACTGGATGCAAAGCGTCATGGCTTATTTTCTTTCCCATCCCTCACTCTTCATTCATCCCTTCATCCCTCCCTTTCTGTGGAGTCAACCGTAGAAATGCCCAGCGTTCGTTCCAGCTGCACGGCGTATCTGACAATACTGTTGGCTGAAAATGGCTTCAGTGGATGTGTGCGCCGGTCACATGACCTCAGCCTCTGAGCCTCGCTGAAAGACACTCCACATATAGACAGAGGAAGAGGATTTGACTTTTCCTCCCCTCCTTCATCTTCTTCCTTTTCTTCTGCTGTACAGTGTTTTTTTTTCTCAAGAAGAAAATCATGACAGTTTTCTCTTCTGCAGAAACGTGACTTGATTAGATTTGACTTGTTTTTGCGAGACACCTCATAAAAATATTTATTTATTTAAAAATAAAGAAATAAAGAAATAAAGAAGGGAAAAAATCCCGAAAGCAATAACACGAGTCTCAATTTCTCAAAGAAGCTAATAATCTTTATGAATTTGCTTTTTCCACATAAATATAAATGTATATCATTCCATGTCGTTATTTATTTCATCAGATCGGTCGAGACGTATTTAATCGTTTGTATTTGAGTCAATATTTTTCTCTCTTTTTTGTTTTATTTTTTTTAAATCTAAGAATAAAAGCACAAAAAAAAGCTAGCATGAGTGCTGTCTAAATATTTACCCCTGTGTCTGCACTAATATATCAGTAAATAAAAAAATAAATAGCAAGTGTAATACAATCTTTTTTTAAATAAACAAACAAACAAACAAAAAAGAATCAAATAAAATCCAGATTTTTCCATAAATCGGTTTGTACTCATGCTTGTGTTTCATGTTCATGTTCTCAGGTGTGTATTTGTGCATGGCCTTGCGTGCATGCATGCACTAGTGTGTGTGTGTGTGTGTGTGTGATATCTGGTCCGTACTGTATCTCCATGACAACGTGCTTTTTGATGTGGGTTTCTCTTCCTGACATTTCTCCATTTGGGGGGGAAGATTGTGAATTGCCTCCACTCTCTCCTTCAGCCAGCGTGTCAGAGGGGAGGAGAGGAAGAAAAAAAAGGTGTTGGGGGGCACGAGGAAGAATCTAATGGGCGTCTGGACTGATTGTCCTCAGCCGTGGCAGAAGAGACAAAGCAGATGAATTGTGAAATGTATTCGAAGAGATTGGAGACAAGTGCATGTCAGCACCCCCTCAATCTCCATCCCTTTCTAATCCCCCCCACCTCAGTCTTTTCTCCATTTTTGCCCCCCTTTTCTCCTCCTTTTAGGATTCATCCTTCTCTCTTTTTTCTTTCTTCTCTGTTTAGGTTTGGCATACATATATTAAAAATAGGAAACATACAAACAAACAAACAAAAACACCCAGTTACAGCAAATTAAATAAATAAATAAATAAATAAAATATATAAAAAAGAAACATTATTATTATTATTATTATTATTATTATTGTCTTTTATTCAGAACAATTTTCATGTAAAAATCCTGCTTGCTTGATTTGCAATATTATTTGTCATATATTTTGTTTATTTACTTTTTTTTTAATATACACCATAAATATGATGTTTTATTTAATTCCAATCACTGAACTTGTTTATATATTTATAGAAATTTATATATATAAAAAATATAAAAATTTATACATAAAGCATTAAATTAATTTCTTGAATCATCAGCTGAACAAATCCATTTTGTTCAGAAAAGTGAAAAAATATATATAAAAAAATATTTAAATATAAATATAAAAATTTATTTATAGTAGCTGAATGGAATACATGAGAAATCAAATTTAAAAAAATGTTCTGAAATTAAATTATCGCTTCGTTTTGGTCATGAGCGTCCTTCATCCTTTGTTTGAACCTGACTGCCCAGTGTAGCGTCTGATGATCATCGTCTGGCCTTCGTCTGGCTCTCGTCTGGCCCCTTGCCCCAGCCGGTGACCCCGAGCAGGGGAGGGACAGAGGCAGTTAGTCAGCACTAAGCCTCTTTGGGCTGATTTGGTTTATGCGCTCGTCATTTTGGATTGTTTTCCTGCAACAGAAAGGATTCACAGAATTCCAGATTTCACTCGTTTATTTGGAATAGTCTTCTCCTTCGGTGCTGTTTTTTCTACCCTTTAATTTTTTTTTCATTTTTGGGATACAAGATTTTGAAGTCAAATAATTCTTGATGAATTTTAAGCTGCCAAAATTCCATAATTATTTTTATTTTATTATTATTATTATTATTATTATTATTATTATTATTATTATTATTATTATTATTATTATTATTATTAATTATTTATACAGTGTGTCATCTCGTTAAACAAATGGAGGTGATGTTAAAGGACAGCTGAGCTCTTGGACATTTTTGTTTTCCAGGTGAACATATTTATTATTCATTCCCTCATCCATATGTGTGTGTGTGTGTGTGTGTGTGAGGCCATCCATATTTGACTATGAATAATGGAAAAGCTTGTGGACAAGAGAGCTGGAAGTGTGTGTGTGTGTGTGTGTGTGTATGTGTGTGTGTGTGAGGCAGACCATATGACTGGCCACTGCTTGGTCCTGCTTGGCCTCGTTTGGTCCTAATAACAGTTTATAAATCAGGAGGCTCCTGTCAGCTCTGCAGCCTTCATTAAAAAAGGGCCGGGAAGTGCGGCCTCTCCTGATATGATTTTAATAAAAGCAGGTAATCAGATGTGGCTCGGAAAATAACGGCTCATCGTTTTCACGGCCTCGCAGAGTCGGGTTCGCGTGCACGTGTGATGTTAAACGGGTCAGAGACCTTTTTATGATGTCAGCACACACACACACACACACACATTTCGATGTATGTGGACGACACGACAAGGTGACAAAGAAATAGTCCGGACTGTTGTAATTACAGTCACGAGAAATGATAGATAGATAGATAGATAGATAGATAGATAGATAGATAGATAGATAGATAGATAGATAGATAGATAGATAGATAGATAGATAGATAGATAGATAGATAGATAGATACTGTTTTTATATATT
>NC_080719.1:2745000-2797500 GCF_019097595.1 Hemibagrus wyckioides
CATAATTTTTTATTAAACAATAAAAAGATTTTTTATTATTATTTATCGTTTTATTTGTGATTTTATTTTATTTTATTTTTTTTGAGTAGATGTCTTTTTTGAATAAGAACAAGAATGTTCTAGAAGTCAGTTTGTGTATTTATTGTGTGTGTGTGTGTGTGTGTTGTGGAGTACATTTCCTTGGTGTGTGTATGAGTGTTTGTTTGAGTGTGTGTATGTGTGTGTGTGTGTTGTGGAATGCAGTTCCTTGGTGTGTGTGTGTGCGTTGTGTGTATGGAGTGCATTTCCTTGGTGTGTGTGTGTGTGTGTGTGTGTATGTGTATGTGTGTGTGTTGTGGAGTGTAAAATGCCTGCGGTTGCCTTACAGGACTGATGCTTGTGAACCCCAGCATCTCTCCTTATTCCCTTTCAACACAAAACCCATGTCCCCCAGCTAAGGTGCTTCGACGCTGTTTTCACCATCACACAAAACAAAACTGTGAAACAAGACTAGCGAGCGCCGCGCGTAAAAGTCTGCTTTTTCCCTCCTTCTGCTCGGAGTGTAACGATCGGAGGAATGGGATCGACCCGGCAGTTTAAAAGACAAACACTGAAATGAATCGGAGGAAAATCTGAAATTGATTATTGTTAAAAAAAAGGACAGACGTGTGAAACAATCGCTCATGTTTTAATCCAGATCTAGCGTAAATAATTTAGCAGCTTAGCGAACTGATCTGTACGTAGTGCTGCTATTTTTTTTTTTTAGGAATATTTCGTGAAGTTGTGTTATATTGTATTATTGTATCGTATCGTATTATACCAACTCATATTTGTGAGTATTATGTCATATCATATTGTAACGTATTGTATTATATCATATTACAGTAAAACCTCGCAGATCCACGTCTCATGATTCGCGGCTTCACTGATCCGCAAAATTTTCATTGGAACCGCTAATTCCAATGAACTGCTAATTCCAAGGAACTGCTAATTTGCATCTGCGAATTTTCTGCAGATCCGCTAAATCCTCACAAAATCCTGCAAAAGTGTTTAGGGCTAATTTCGGGGCCATTTATACATTTTTATGCTTTTTAATGCGAAATTATTACAAAAATTTAGTTTATTCATTTAGTAATATAAATATAAAAGTAAAATCAACAAAATATCAATATAAATAAAATATAAATGTTATTTTAATGATATCAAACATCGCTGATATCACGTACGAACAGTACAGCCATTGCGTCATGCTATTGGTTGGAAGGGTTGGAAGTAGCCAATCACAGAGCATGAACAGTTTTACCTAGCTGCTGATTGGCTGGTAGCTACGATGCTTTGTATGCGTGATGTCACAGTTCATCTCCCAACCCCTTGTACTTGGTTCAACATGCGCGTATATTCGGTGAATAACTGATCTCTGAGATTTTTTCCTGGGTTTTTACACAGGCAATACTGTACTCTATTTTCACATCAAACATTTATTCCTTTTTTAAGGGTAATGTATTAAGCTAACTTTTAAATGAAATTAAAGTGTTTTGGGAGCATGATTGGGGAACGTAACCTCGGAAAGTAACCTCGCGGATGTGTGAGGTATTACTGTATATCGTATCATATGGTATCATATCATATATCACATCCTATTGTGACGTATCATATCATATAGTTTCATATTATATTGTATCATATAATATCGTATCGTATGGTAGTGTATCGTATTGTATCATATCCTACTGTATTGAACATACCGTATCATATCAGAATCCTATCTTATCGTATTGTATTATAATGGTATCGTATTGTAACATATCGTATCGTATCATAACCTAGCATAGCATATCGTATTGTACTGTAACATATGATATCATATTGTATCATATCATAAGGTATCATATGGTACCATATCATATATGTATATATATATATATATATATATATATATATATATATATATATATATATATATATACATACATACATATATATTGTAACGCATCTTATCATATCGTATCGTGCTGTAACACATTTTATTGTATCATATTACAACATTTCGTATTGTAACATATCATATTGTATCATAACATATCGTATCGTATTGTAACATATCGTATCGTATCATAACATATCGGATCATATCGTATCATATTGTAACATATCCTATCGTAATATATCATATCTTATCATTTCGTATTGTATTGTAACATATCGTATCGTATCATATCGTATTGTAACGTATTGCATATCATATCGTATTGTAACATATCGCATCGTATTATATTGTATCATATTGTAACGTATCCTATCATCATATATTGTATCGTATCATAGAGTATAATATCATATCGTATTGTAACGTATCATATCATATTATATCGTATTGTATCATATCGTATTCTAACGTATCGTATCGTGTCTATTGTAACATATCATATTGTATCGTATCATATCGTATTGTAATGTATCGTATAATATCATATCGAATGGTAACGTATCGTATATATCGTATTGTAACGTATCATATAGTATTATATCATACCGTATCATATTAGTATCATATCATACCGTATCATATTAGTATCATATCTTACCGCATCCCATAATATTGTGTCATATTGTACAATAGTAAAGCGTGTTCTATCATATTCTATTATAGTGTAACGTATCACATTATATCATATATTGTGACGTATATCACTATTGTGACTTATCGTAACATATATTTTCATATCGTGTCATAAGTCATTTTATATCGTATCATATCAAAAATCGTGTAGTATTTTATGATTTCAAATCATATCATATTGTATCATATTGTAACGTCTCATATCATATCATTTTAAGATATTGTAACGTATCGTATCATAATGTATTGTAGTGTAAAGTATCATATCATTTTGTATCATATTGTAATGTATCATACCATATCATAAATCATATTGTATCATATTGTTTTATATTGTAAAATATTGTATCATAATGTAACATATCGTTTCGTATCATATATCATATCTGAGATCCTAACGTATCATATCATACCGCATTCTATTGTAATGTATTATATTGTATCGCATCATATCATATCATATCATATCATATCATATCATATCATATATCGTTTCATGTCATATCATATCGAATCATATCATACTATATCGAACTATATCATCATATCGATACTATACTATATACTATAGAACCATTTCTTATCATATCACATTGTATCATATTATATTATATCCCTAGTATAATACTATATCTTATTGTATAACATATTTTGTATCGTATCACACCTTCACATTATAGCATTGTAATTGTATTGTATCGCATGGTATTGTATCAGATTATACCACATCTTATCGTATCGTTGAAAATTTAGCGTTATTGCCAAATGTTCTATCGTTCTGTTAAGAATAAAAACTTCATGCCTCTCATTTAATTTCATTAAAATATTTCAGTCACAGGAAAGGACATCAGATACCTTTAGTGTTATAGTTATACACAACTAAATATAAAAGCAAGCACAAACTGTGTGAAAAAAAGGAAAAGGAAAAAGTTTCACGTCAAAACATCTTTCCTGACTTTTGAAAAATCCTCAGCGGCGGCTGCTGTTGTGTCTCTAATCAGAAGCTTATTAAAAACATCACTAGCACGAGGTCTTGTGAAGTGGAAATAACAACATAAATATCTAAATGTTGAGCGAGCCATGGAGCGGCGTTTCCACGTCACCGTTCGCCGTGGGGTCACCTAATTGGAAGCCTTTGCATGTAACGTGCCATTCTACCGCCTCTCACATATTTATGTGCATATTTACTTTTTAATGTTTCTTTTATTTCCAGATTTTTTTTTTGACTGACTCATAATTTATCCTTTTTTTTTTTAACTTCCCTCTTATGTCTCTCTGTCTCTTTGCTTGCTATGTATGGATGTGTTTCTCAGCAATTCTGTGTGTTGTGGTTTCTGAGGATCTGTCAGGAGATGCTTTTAAGCCCATACGTTGTGGACGTATATTCCCGTTTTTTCATGCCATCTTCCTTTCCTCGAACTTTAGATGCTGTGATCTGAAAGTTTATTTCCTTCCATGTGATTCACGCTTCATTCTGGCCCACATGTATTCCGATATTTTTGAAAATGCATATTTAAAAAAAATAATAAAAAATTCTGGTCCACACAAACTATATGTAATGTGTCTATAATAATATATCTAATATTTATATATGTGAGGCTTCATGAAAAGCAGCTAAAATCTACAAACAAAGCCAAGCTAATAAAAAATGTACCCTTGAACACCGAGTGTGAAAGCTGATTTTTATTCCTGTAAAATGTTTTCTTTTTATTTCATATTATCAAAAAACACTGTATATATGGACAGGTTTTAATTTTAATTTTAATTTTTTAATTTAATTTTATTAATTTTTTTTTAAAAGAAATTATTTAAATATATACAGGGGTTGGACAATGAAACTGAAACGCCTGGTTTTAGACCACAATAATTCATTAGTATGGTGTAGAGCCTCCTTTTGCGGCCAATACAGCATCAATTCGTCTTGGGAATGACAGATACAGGTCCTGAACAGTGGCCAGAGGGATTTTGAGCCATTCTTCTTGCAGAATAGTGGCCAGGTCACTACGTGATGCTGGTGGAGGAAAACGTTTCCTGACTCGCTCCTCCAAAACACCCCAAAGTGGCTCAATAATATTTAGATCTGGTGACTGTGCAGGCCATGGGAGATGTTCAACTTCACTTTCATGTTCATCAAACCACTCTGTCACCAGTCTTGCTGTGTGTATTGGTGCATTATCATCTTGATACACGGCACCGCCTTCAGGATACAATGTTTGAACCATTGGGTGCACATGGTCCTCCCGAATGGTTCGGTAGTCCTTGGCAGTGACGCACCCATCTAGCACAAGTATTGGACTTAGGGAATGCCATGATATTGCAGCCCAAACCATCAATGATCCACCCCCATGCTTCACTCTGGGCATGCAACAGTCTGGGTGCTACGCTTCTTTGGGGCTTCTCCACACCATAACTCTCCCGGATGTGGGAAAGACAGTGAAGGTGGACTCATCAGAGAACAATACATTTTTCACATTGTCCACAGCCCAAGATTTTCGCTGCTGGCACCATTGAAACCAACGTTTGGCATTGGCACGAGTGACCAAAGGTTTGGCTATAGCAGCCCGGCCATGTACATTGACCCTGTGGAGCTCCTGACGGACAGTTTAGGTGGAAACAGGAGAGTTGAGGTGCACATTTAATTCTGCAGTGAGTTGGGCAGCTGTGGTTTTATGTTTTTTGGATACAATCCGGGTCAGCACCTGGACATCCCTTTCAGACAGCTTCCTCTTGTGTCCACAGTTACTCCTGTTGGATGTGGTTCGTCCTTCTTGGTGGTATGCTGACATTACCCTGGATAACACTGGCCAGTGTTTCAGTTTCATTGTCCAACCCTTGTATGTTTTCAAAGAAAATAAATCTAGATATTTATAATAACTTTACTGTGATGAAAACAATATTTAATAATGCCATTTTAGTATTTTTTTATTAATTAAACATTAATAATTATAATTGAATAATATTATTTATGCAGCATGGTGGCTTAGTGGTTAGCACTGTTGCCTCACAGCAAGAAGGTCCTGGGTCCGAATCCCGGGGTCGAACTGGGGCCTTTCTGTGTGGAGTTTGCATGTTCTCCCTGTGCCTGCGTGGGTTTACTCCGGGTACTCCGGTTTCCTCCCACAGTCCAAAGACATGTACATTAGGTTGATTGGTAATTCTAAATTGCCCATAGGAGTGAGTGTGTGTGTGGTTGTTTGTCTATGTGTGGCCCTGCGATGGACTGGCGACCTGTCCAGGGTGTACCCCTGCCTTTCGCCCTATGTGCGCTGGGATAGGCTCCAGCAGACCCCCGTGACCCTAGGAGTCCTGGGAATAAGCGGGTATAGACAATGAATGAATGAATATTATTTATTATTAATTTGAAATATTTATTTTATCTTATATTTATTATTATTATTTTTATATATCTTATATTTATTTTATTAGATCTAAATTATTATTATATATTATTATATTAAGTTATTTAAATATTATATTTTAATTCATTTTTATTTATTTATTTATTTATTTATTTATTTATTTATTTATTTATTTATTTACTTTTAAAATTTATTTAAAAACCTTCAAGAATATTTGAGGACCTTTGAGAAGGAAAACCTAGAAATTTCTACTCTGGATTAAATAATTTCTAAAACCATGATTAACCCTTAAAGTACCTTTAAAGTACCTTTTTTCTAAGAATGTAGGGACAGTGGGGTGGGGTGTGGGGTGAGTTGAGGTGGGGTAACTCGTGAAGGCGGGGCGGTCATAAATATTGGAGTCTGTAGGGAGACAAATGGGGAGGCTTGGTTGGACGAGCAGACCTGACCATGTCATGAACCTCAGTCATTTTTCTTCTGCGCTTAGAACTCAGTCAGGGGTTTAATTGGAATCCAGACTTCAAAGCATCTCAGTACCCCTCCTGCCTGTGTCCAGTCTCCTGTCTCACCTCCTGTCTCACCGCCTGTCTCACATTATCCATGCCAGTCATTCCTCGCATCACAGTTGTTTCACATAGGATTCCTGCACTGCGTCCTGGCATGTGATCTGATTGGTCTGGAAAGGGTTAATTCTTTTCCATAACTCTATAAATCTGACACATTAACACAGCTACATAACCTGGGTTTCTATGGTAACAGCTCTTTCACAGGGGGTTATATTTATAACAACAGACACTCAACAAAAAAGTGTGTAATTGCTAATATGGTAGCACGCTCTGTGAGATGGTACATTAGTGGAAGGAGCCTCCAGTGTCCAAACATCCTTCTTTATTGGAATAAAATATTGTAATTGTTGACAATTTGTAAATGTATGAGTCATGTATGAGCCACTTGGGTTCCATGTGAGCCTCTGGAGTCATTTATGAACCATGCATAAGCCTTTTGGGTTGCAAAGGACTCACTTGGGTCATGTACGAGCCACGTATAAA
Source organism: Hemibagrus wyckioides (assembly GCF_019097595.1). NCBI lineage: Eukaryota > Metazoa > Chordata > Actinopteri > Siluriformes > Bagridae > Hemibagrus > Hemibagrus wyckioides. The sequence goes on from NC_080719.1 coordinate 2,752,008, forward strand.
GCTCTTGGGTCTTGTATGAGCCATGTATGAGCCATAAATGAACCATGTATGAAGCATGCATGAGCCACTATGAGCCAGGAGGATCACATATGAACCATTTAAGAGCTATCTATGAGCCTCTTCAGTCATACATGAGCCATGATTATGCCTCTTTGGTCATATATGAGCCTTGTTTCAGCCTCTTGAGCTACATATAAGCCATGTATGAGCCTAATAAGCCACATATGAGCCATGTTTGAGCCTACTGAGTCAAGTATAAGCCATGTATGAGCCATGTATAAGTCTCTTGAGCCACATATGAGCTGTGTATGAACCTATTGGGTTGCGCATGAGCCATGTATGAGTCTCTTGGGTCACATATGAAGCATGTACGAGCCATGTATGAGCCTATTGGGTTGCATATGAGTCATGTATGAGCATGTATGAGCCTTCTGGGTCACATATGAGCCATGTTTGAGCCTTTTGAGGAACATATGAGCCATGTTTGAGCCTTTTGAGGAAAATATGAGCCATGTTTGAGCCTTTTGAGCCACATGTGAGCCATGCATGAGCCTCTTGGGTCACATATGAGCCATGTATGAGCCTTTTAGGCCACATATGAGTCATGTATGAGCCATAAATGAGCCATGTATGAGCCTATTAGGTTGTGTATGAGCCATGTATAAGCCTTTTGAGTAATATATGAGCCATGTTTGAGCCTTTTGAGCCACATATGAGCCATGTATGAGGCTATTGGGTCACATATGAGCCATGTTTGAGTCTCTTGAGCCACATATAAGCCATGTTTGAGTCTCTTAAACCACATATGAGCCAAGTTTGAGCCTCTTGGGTTGTGTATGAGCCATGTAGGAGTCATGTATAAGCCTCTTGAGTCACATACAGCATACGTGAGCCTCTTGGATCATGTATAAACCATGCATGAGCTTTGTAGGAGTCATAAATGAGCCATGTACCAGCCACTTGGCTCACACGTGAACAATATTTGCGCTAAATCTCTCTTGCAAATCACCCCCCCGGGTTCATGCACTTTTTTAAATTATATTTCTGGCTAATTGGGTGAAATCTCAACATAACTTTAGAAGTAAAGAGAGAAAAGTCAAGTTAGTAATAAGATCTTTTAGAAAAAAAGGTGAGAAAATTGTCTATAGTATAATTTAATGGCAGGACTCGAGCGCTCGAGGTGGAGCTGATAAACAGTAAAATATGCACCACTATAATTAAGCACTTTTTTTTTTTTTTGGTTAACACTGAGACGTCGCAGGGCTTGTTAGCACTCCAGTGGAGACATTCCTGAAACTATACCTGGAATTTAATATGTTTCAAAGACATAATTATAGGTAGGAATAAGAGGAGCTATTTTCGGACCTCTAACAAATCATTTTTTCCCATTATACACGGTAAAGGTGTTAATGATGCCTTGTCTTTTTGATTTGGCCGCATGAATTATGAAACAGCCATGTTATGTGAAGTGCGGTTAATGGGTGAATTTCAATCTTAAAGAAGAGGAACAAAAAGAAAAGAAAAGAAAAAAAACCCAGATACCAAATTTAGACTTTTCCATGTTTATTTTTTTTTTGTGGGAATAATTTAAATGAATGTTTGTACTAAAATACATGTGTGTTTTTCTGGAATTCCAGATAAAAAAAGAGTTTAACAAAAGTTCTAGATTTAAAAATGTAATCTAAGAATTATTATTAAAATAATTTACAAAAAAATAAAATAAATTAAATTAATTAATAAAATAAATTAAAAAGACAAAACACTTATAGAGAATATTTATTTATTTATTTATTTATTTATTCATTCATTCATTCATTCATTCATTCATTCATTCATTCATTCATTCATTCATTCATTTGTATAGCGCTTTAACAATTCAGGCATTTTCCTAATGTTCTCCAGAACACGTTCTAGAAATCTAGAAGGTTCTACTGTACATTTAATCATTTTTTCACTTTATGGTCACTTTATGTTTCTGTATGAACCGGTTCTCTATTTAGGTTTTTTTGTGTTTTGTTTGTTTGTTTATTTCTTTATTTTATTGTTATGTTCATTTTTATTATTTTTTATTTTATAGCTACAGTTATAGAAAAGACTATACATGAAGATTAAATATACTTTTTTTTACTAAAAATTGATTTGAATACTTTACATATAAACCAAATTATTAGGATTAATAAAATAAAATAAAATAAAATAAAATAAAATAAAATAAAATAAAATAAACCGTACTGTAAAAGGAGGAATAGCAATATGGAACCTTCTTCTGTTTTATAAGTAAAGTAAAACCTCTTGAGCTAAATGGTCTCTCTCTCTCTCTCTCTCTCACACACACACACACACACACACACACACACGCTCCTCCCTGCCCACTCACTGCACTCTTATTGTTCTCCCGGTCCAGCAGATCAAGGCAGGACACAATGAGAAGAGAAAAAGAGAGAAATGGCCTAAAACGAGATGTATAAGAGAAGTGTAAAGAGAACCGGAGTTCCCCCAAAATCGACAGAACCCTCCTCCTCCCAGCAGGATGCCCACTCAAAGAGATGCGACACACACATTTCTATTTCTCTCTCTCTCTCTCTCTCTCTCTCTCTCTCTCTCTCTCTCTCACACACACACACACACACACACTCATCGCATCACTCATTTCCATTCACTTTTATCAAATATGAAAACGCAGGGACCCCCCAATCACAGAGCTGAAAAAGAGGTGCAGCACAATAGCGGAGGTGTAAAGAGCCCTTGCTCGGGGTAAAAAGAGGAGAGAGGGGGCTTTTTAGATGGATGATAATTACCTCAGAGCTTAGTGCTGGGCCTTCATGCCAAAGTCTGTCTGGTGTGATGAAGCAGAGCTACTGCTACCACCCTGATGTTTATTAGATGAGACTTTATGAATGTGTATAACATGTCTATGAGTGTGTATGAGTGCCTATAAGCAAGTACGAGGCTCTGTAAACATGTAGGAACATGAATGTCTATAGGAACATATGCGAGTCTGTAAGAGTGTACAAATGTCTATAAACATTTATGTCTAATAAGCATGTATGGGACTTTATGAGAATGTATGGATGTCTATAGCTTGATTAAAGCTTGAGTTTATAAGTGTATGTTTAAGACTTAATGAACAATTATGAATGTCTATAGGTTGTTAAGCGAGTCTCTATAAGCATTACAATATATTATGAACATGTATAAGCATCTATAAGCACATAAGAGGATCTAAGGAAAGTGTATGAATATCTCCCAGCACGTATGAGACTTCATGAAGGTTTATAGGCATATAAAAGTGTCTCTGAGCATATATGAGGCTTTATTAACATGCATGGATTTCTATAAGCATGTAAAAGGTTCTAAGGAGAGTGTACGAGTGTCTTTAGACATCTATAAGACTTTATGAAGGTTTATAGGCATATAATAGTGTCTCTGAGCATTTATTAACATACAAATGCCTATAAGCATGTAAGAGGGCCTAAGGAAGTTGTATAAGTATCTCTAATCATGTATAAGACTTCATGGATGTTTATAGGCATGTTTATGAGCATTTACAAGGCATCATTAAGTATCAGTGAAGGTCTGTGAGCACTTATGAGCATTTATGAATGTTATATGAGCACCCTGAAGCTGCCATGTAAAGCATAAACTCCTCTGTCTTGAAAATGCTGCCTCTGACTGTTACAAAGCCCTAACACTGGAGACTCCTTCCAGTTATTCTTTTCTATTTTGAACTACTCTATGTTTTGTTGTTGTTGTTGTTGTTATTGTTGTTTATTTGATGATGTGATGTTGTTCTGCACCTCCGCCAGCTGACATAGTCGCTCTGAGGTGAGAGAGAAAAGCAAGAGGAAAAACAGTGTTAGTGAACTCTGATCACTTTAAAATCGCCTCCGGTCTGCCAAGAACACAGACCTCGGTTTAACACACACACACACACACACACACACACACACACACATTTCAGTGTACTATAGCATGGAATGTCATTAACTCGGAACTTTTCCATACTGTGGTGGTCCTTATGTCGGGTTTTGACAGTGTATGAGTGCTTATGAATGTTTATGAGCCTCTATAGGCATGGGTGTGGGTTTATGAGCATCTGTGAGTGTGTGTTATAATTAACTGGTGATTATAACTGTGTATGGCAGTTTGTCTATAAAAATCTATGGCCATACATAAGCTGTAATAATTCTGGTAAGATATTAGAGTCTATAAACCTGCTTATAGCATTTATGAATGTGTTTGAGAGTCTATGAGCATATAGGAGCATAAGATCATATATAGGAGCATAAGAGCATATGAGAGTTCTAGAAGTGTTATTATGCTTAATCTATGAGTAGGTATCTATGAATATGTTTGAATGACTATAGGTGTCTAAGACAGTTTATGAGAGTCTATAAGCTTGTGTATAAAAGTGTACGAAAGTCTATGAATATGTATGAGCATTTATGAATGTAGTATGAGTGTCATAAGTATATATGAGTCTATAAGTGTCTTTGAGCATCTATAAGCCTGCGTGAGTGTCTATGAGCATTCATGAACACAATCTGAGAGCCATAAACTTGTAGGAGAGTCTATGAGAATATATAATTAATGTATAATGAGTGTATTTAAATGTCTCTAAGTGTGCATCAAAGTCTTTGAGCATGTATGAAACATTATGAATATTTTAGGAATGTAAGAGAGTCTATGAGCACATATGAATGTCTATAAGCATGCATGAGTATCTATAATTGTGTATGACCTTGAGAATGTATAATTATTTATAAAAAAACATGACTGTGTGTTAATAAGTGAGCATGAGAGTCTATGAATGTATATGAGCATCTATAAACATGCATAAGAGTCTATGAGCTTGTATGAAACCTTATGAATATATACACGTGCCTATAAGTATGTAAGAGACTCTATGAGCAGATAAGAGTATCTATAACTTTCTATGAGCAGGTGAGAGTCTATGAATATGTGTGAATGTCTATGTACATGTACAAGAGTCTATGAACATGTATTAATGTCTATATACCCATGAAAGTCTATAAGCATTTATCAGGCTTTATGAATATGTGTGAATGTCTTAAGGCATTTTAAGAATTCATGAGCATATATGAGATTTCATGAATATGTATGAATGTCTATTGGTTTGTTAGAGACTCTTTGTTCATTAATAAGTGTCTATAAGTGTTTATGAAAATCTATGAGCATTTTGAATGTAATTAGAGTCTATATGTGTGTATGAGAATCTATAAGCGTCTATAAGTGTTTATGAGAATCTATGAGCATTTTGAATATAATTAGAGTCTGTATGTGTGTATGAGAATCTATAAGCGTCTATAAGTGTTTATGAGAATCTATGAGCATTTTGAATATAATTAGAGTCTGTATGTGTGTATGAGAATCTATGAGCATCTATAAGTGTTTATGAGAATCTATAAGCATTTTGAATATAATTAGAGTCTATATGTGTGTATGAGAGTCTATAAGCATTTTGAATGTAATTAGAGTCCCTATGTGTGTATGAGAGTCTATGAGCATGTATAAGTGTTTATGACCGTGTATGAGCATCTATCGTATACCACAATAGACTGTATACTGTAGTAGAACAGAGCTCATCAGTGCTGTTGTGTCAAATAATATCAAGTGCAGAAAGAAAACTTTTAATACTTTTCAGACTGATTTTTTTACGATTATAAGTGCCGGAAAGTTTACTTTCTAAATTAGAACAACAATAATATCCCTAAAGTAGGGGGAAAGCCTGTTCTATGAAGCTGCATAGAAACTCATTTACTTCTTGTTTTTAAACCTTTTGAGAAATATTTCTAATGTTTCTGGGATATTGAGCTCTCTTCCTTTCTGTCTTCCCTTTCTTTTTATCCGCTCCCTCCTCTTTCTAGTGACACAAGTTATTTATGAAATTCTCCAAGCGGCTTACGGTTGACGATAAGAGGCAGCGTGGAGAAGCATGGCCGACTAATGTCATTAGAATAAGAGGAGGCCTGGTGTACAGAGTGTTAGCGAGAACAGACGCGCTGGAAATGAACTTGATGGCTTCCTCCTGCATCTCTCGCTCTCGCCTGACAGCAGATGGATTGCCCGATACAAAGCAAGCCTCCCGCCGCCGCGTCCTCTGATTTAAATGTCACTTTTGAAATAAAAAAGGTATCGCTCTAGCGTGGCTCTGATAGACATTAGTCGGGGAGAGAGAGTGTCTGAGTGGCAAACCTTGTCTTCCGAATGGGAATGAATGGCGGGAATAAAAGTCGTGCTAGCGATGCTCCGTGAGAAACGGATGATTATTACACATCTCGGTTGATAAACTGATGCCTTTGCAATAATGCCATATTTTTGATATGGTTCAGAGAAACTTTCCGGCACATGACAAGCGCCATGGCTAACTAGCAAACAAACACAAAAATGGATAAGCGGTTTGCGCATCCTTCGCAAAGACGCGGATGTCTGATGGACGTCTGATCTTGGCGTCCGATAATTATTAGAGTCGACATGGAGATTTGAACCCCTCGCTTTGGCATCTTAACACACAGAGAGCAGTGCGGCGGCACTTTAGTGCTTATCTGATTCAGATCTGCTTCCAAAAAGCACCACGCTAATCGTCCTCGTCGCCTCATATGCCGCTAATTAGCTGTTCGTATTGAAAAATCTGACAGACGTCCGATCCTGGTTATCTTGATGTCCAATAATTATTAACATTGAAGCGGTTTCTTAAATTACCCACGATACTTGCAGAGTGGGTCGTGTCGTGAGATTTTAGCCCTCGTTTTAGCATCTTAACGCAAATAGAACAATGTGGCGGCGCGTTTGTGTTTATCTGATTCAGATCTGCTTCCAAAAAACGTCACGCTAATTGTCCTTGTCGTCTCGTACACCGCTAACTGGCCGTCCGTATTCAAAAATCTGACGGACGTCCGATCTCGGTCATCCTGGCATCTGATAATTATTAGAGTCGACATGGAGATTGTAGCACTTGCTTTAGCATCTTAACATAATGATAGCAGTGAGGTAGCGATTTAGTGTTTATTTGATTCAGATCTGCTTCCAAAAAGCAAGCCTCAAGGATGAGAAGCTAATCCTTCTCATCGTATTGTACGCTGCTAACTAACTGTTCGTTGTCTCCGCTACATCTATGCTATGTTTCTTTAATATCACGTTGAAAAATAGTAGCCCGGAAATTGTTTAAGGCGCAAACAGACGGTAACAGAAACCTCCACCCTTATCTCGTACGCCTCAGATGTTTTTCGATGCTATGCCTTGTGACATCAGCTTGAGACGCGACTGCTAACGTAGCTCAGAGCAATAACAACAACAAGAACAAAAAAATACAACACCAAACACCTAGGAATGAGTTTTTCCTTAAATGGGAGCGTGTGTCGTCTCGTAAACAGCACTTCCTCCTACAGGAAATCGTATGAAATATGTCTCACCGTGTTGAGAATCTTACAGCAGGGATTTCATTTATTTATTTATTTTTTCCTCCCAGTGCGGTGGATATGTGACAGGAAAAAGCAGCTCGGTTTCCAAAGCGGCCAAATGGAGGCAGCATTTTCCACGAACACAAAAAAGCCGGAGATGAAAGACACGAGGCTGGAAATTGGAGTGTTGCAGATGTTCAGTCGCGAGTCAGAGGCATCCTGCGTCTGCAGTAAACCCTACACACTTATTACACGCCACACTCTTTTTTCTCTTTTATTTTCTTCAGTTATCAGTAAAGCAGTGAGCTGAACAGATTGCTTTTTATTCATTGTTGCTTCGTTTATTTTGTGTTAAGGCGGCTCGTTTAATCAGTGTGAAATTCTTTTTAGAAATGATCGTGAAGTGGGAATAAAAAGAAAAACGAATAACAGCCTGGAAATGTGGAGGAAAATTCTGGAATATTATTACTGCACATTCAGTCTACACTGGGACACACACTGCTACACACTGGGACACACACTGCTACACACGGCTACACACTGGGACACACACTGCTACACACTGGGACACACACTGCTACACACTGGGACACACACTGCTACACACTGGGACACACTGAGACACATTGATACACACTGAGACACACTGGGACACAGTGAGACACACTGAGACACTGTGACACACTGATACACACTAAGACACACTGAGAGACACTGGGACACACTGAAACACACTGGGACACACTGTGAGACACTGAGACACACTGGGACACACTGAGAGACACTGGGACACACTGCTACACACTGGGACACACTGAGACACACACTGTGACATACTGGGACACACTGTGACACACTGATACACACTGAGACACACTGGGACACACTGAGAGACACTGGGACACACTGAAACACACTGGGACACACTGAGAGACACTGGGACACACTGAAACACACTGGGACACACTGAGAGACACTGGGACACACTGAGACACACTGGGACACACTGCTACACACTGGGACACACTGAGACACACTGAGAGACACAGGGACACACTGACACACACTGCTACACACTGAGAGACACAGGGGCACACTGACACACACTGCTACACACTGAGACACACTGGGACACACTGCTACACACTGGGACACAGTGAGACACACTGGGACACACTAAGACACACCTAGACACACTGAGACACACTACTACACACTGACACACACTGCTACATGCTTACACACACATACACACACTGACACACACTGCTGCACGCTTACACACACATACACACACTGACACACACTGACACACACTTACACACACTGCTACACACTGACACACACTTATACACACTGACACACACTGCTACACACTTACACACACTTATACACACTGACACACACTGCTACACACTTACACACACTTACACACACTGCTACACACTGACACACACTGCTACACACTGCTACACACTTATACACACTGCTACACACTGCTACACACTTACACACACTGCTACACACTTATACACACTTATACACACTGGCACACACTGCTACACACACTTACACACACTGCTATACACTGACACACACTTACACACACTGACACACACTGACACACACTTACACACACTGCTACACACTTACACACAGACACACACTGCTACACACACTGACACACACTGCTACACACTTACACACACTTATACACACACTGCTACACACACACATTGCTACACATTTACACACACTGTTACACACTTACACACACTGACACACACTTACACACACTGCTACACACTGACACACACTGCTACACACTGACACACACTTGCACACACTTTCACACACTGCTACACACTTACACACACTGACACACATTGCTACACACTTAAACACACACTGCTACACACTGCTACACACTTACACACACTGACACACACTTACACACACTGACACACACTGACATACACTGACACACACTTACACACGCTTACACACACTGACACACACTGACATACACTGACACACATTTACACACACTGACACACACTGCTACACACTTACACACACTGACACACACTGCTACACACACTTATACACACTGACACACACTTGCACACACTTTCACACACTGCTACACACTTACACAAACTGACACACATTGCTACACACTTAAACACACACTGCTACACACTTACACACACTGACACACACTTACACACACTGACACACTGACATACACTGACACACACTGACATACACTGACACACACTGACACACACTGCTACACACACTGCGACACACTTACACACACTGACACACACTGCTACACACACTGACACACACTGACACACACTGCTACACACTTACACACATTTATACACACACTGCTACACACTTACACACACTGACACACACTGCTACACACACTTATACACACTGACACACACTGACACACACTGCTACACACTTACACACACTTACACACATTTATACACACACTGCTACACACTTACACACATTGCTACACACTTACACACACTGTTACACACTTACACACACTGACACACACTTACACACTGACACACACTGCTACACATTGACACATGCTGCTACACACTTACACACACTTACACACACTGACACACACTTGCACACACTTTCACACACTGCTACACACTTACACACACTGACACACACTGCTACACACTTAAACACACACTGCTACACACTGCTACACACTGCTACACACGTACACACACTGACACACACTTACACACACTGACACACACTGACACACACTGACATACACTGACACACTTACACACACTGACACACACTTACACACACTGCTACACACTTACACACACTTACACACAGACACACACTGACACACACTGACATACACTGACACACACTTACACACACTGACACACACTGCTACACACTTACACACACTGACATACACTGACACACACTAACATACACTGACACACACTGCTACACACTTACACACACTTACACACACTGACACACACTAACATACACTGACACACACTGCTACACACTTACACACACTGACACACTGACATACACTGACACACACTTACACACACTGCTACACACTTACACACACTGACACACACTTACACACACTGACACACACTTACACACACTGCTACACACTTACACACACTTACACACACTGACAGAGACTAACATACACTGCTACACTTACACACACTTAGACACACTGATACACTCTGGGACACACTGAGACACACACTGTGACATACTGGGACACACTGAGAGACACAGGGACACACTGCTACACACTGGGACACACTGAAACACACTGGGACACAGTGGGACACACTAAGACACACCTAGACACACTGAGACACACTACTACACACTGACACACACTGCTACATGCTTACACACACTTACACACACTGACACACACTAACATACACTGACACACACTTACACACTGACACACACTTACACACACTGACACACACTAACATACACTGACACACACTTACACACACTTACACACACTGACACACACTAACATACACTTACACACACTTACACACACTGCTACACACTTACACAAACTGACACACACTAACATACACTGACACACACTTACACAGACTGACACACACTTACACACACTGACACACACTGCTACACACTGACACACACACTGACACACACTGCTACACACTGCTACACACTGACACACACTGCTACAGACTGACACACACTGACACACACTGCTACACACTGCTACACACTGTCACACACTGACACACACTGCTACACATTGACACACACTGCTACACACTGACACACACTGCTACAGACTGACACACACTGACACACACTGCTACACACTGCTACACACTGTCACACACTGACACACACTGCTACACACTGCTACACACTGTCACACACTGACACACACTGCTACACATTGACACACACTGCTACACACTGACACACACTTACACACACTGACACACACTGACACACGTACACACACACTGACACACACTGCTACACACACTGTTACACACTGCTACACACACTGACACACCTACACACACTGCTACACACTGACACACACTGACACACTGCTACACACACTGACACACACTGACACACACTGACACAGACACTGACACACACTGACACACTGCTACACACACTGACACACACTGACACACACTGCTACACACACTGACACACACTGACACACACACTGCTACACACACTGACACACACACTGACACACACTGCTACACACACTGCTACACACACTGACACACTGACACACACTGCTACACACACTGACACACACACTGCTACACACACTGACACACACACTGCTACACACACTGACACACACACTGACACACACTGACACACACTGCTACACACACTGACACACACACTGACACACACACTGACACACACACTGACACACACTGACACACACACTGACACACACTGACACACACACTGCTACACACACTGACACACACTGACACACACACTGACACACACTGCTACACACACTGACACACACTGCTACACACACTGACACACACTGACACACACACTGCTACACACACTGCTACACACACTGACACACACACTGACACACACTGCTACACACACTGACACACACTGACACACACACTGACACACACTGCTACACACACTGCTACACACACTGACACACACACTGACACACACTGACACACACTGCTACACACACTGACACACACACTGACACACACTGACACACACACTGACACACACACTGACACACACTGACACACACTGCTACACACACTGACACACACTGCTACACACACTGACACACACACTGACACACACTGACACACACTGACACACTGCTACACACACTGACACACACTGACACACACACTGACACACACTGACACACACTGCTACACACACTGACACACACTGACACACACACTGACACACACTGCTACACACACTGCTACACACACTGACACACACACTGACACACACTGACACACACACTGACACACACTGACACACACACTGACACACACACTGACACACACTGACACACACTGACACACACACTGACACACACTGACACACACACTGACACACTGACACACACTGACACACACACTGACACACACACTGACACACACTGACACACACACTGACACACACTGACACACACTGACACACACACTGACACACACACTGACACACACTGACACACACACTGACACACACTGACACACACTGCTACACACACTGACACACACACTGACACACACTGACACACACACTGACACACTGACACACACTGACACACACACTGACACACACACTGACACACACTGACACACACACTGACACACACTGACACACACTGACACACACACTGACACACACTGACACACACTGACACACACTGATACACACTGACACACACTGACACACACACTGACACACACACTGACACACACTGACACACACACTGACACACACTGACACACACTGACACACACTGACACACACACTGACACACACTGACACACACACTGACACACACACTGACACACACTGACACACACACTGACACACACACTGACACACACTGACACACACTGACACACACACTGACACACACTGACACACACACTGACACACACACTGACACACACACTGACACACACTGACACACACTGACACACACACTGACACACACACTGACACACACACTGACACACACTGACACACACTGACACACACACTGACACACACTGACACACACACTGACACACTGACACACACTGACACACACACTGACACACACACTGACACACACTGACACACACACTGACACACACTGACACACACTGACACACACACTGACACACACACTGACACACACACTGACACACACACTGACACACACTGACACACACACTGACACACACTGACACACACTGACACACACACTGACACACACTGACACACACTGACACACACTGACACACACACTGACACACTGACACACACTGACACACACACTGACACACACACTGACACACACTGACACACACACTGACACACACTGACACACACACTGACACACACACTGACACACACTGACACACACACTGACACACACTGACACACACACTGACACACACTGACACACACACTGACACACTGACACACACTGACACACACACTGACACACACACTGACACACACTGACACACACACTGACACACACTGACACACACACTGACACACACACTGACACACACTGACACACACACTGACACACACACTGACACACACACTGACACACACTGACACACTGCTAGACTCATTTGCATGTAGCGGAGATTATGAAGTAAGAAATAAAGCCTCTCTGTGACGCTGTTTCAGTAAAAGTCCTTTTTTTTTCTCTTGGACACCAAACAGTTTCCATTTGTGACACGTCTAATTGTTTATCTGTTTCTAGTTACATCTCAAGCTGACAAAACAATTAATCACTGACATCAAAGCAACTATGGAACCTTGTCTCTCTTTCCCCAGCGTCTCTGTCTTCCTCTCTGTTGGGATGAGTCGGGATGAGTTTTATTTCAGACAGCTGCAACTCACTGACACTGGAGACTCCTTCTGAACAACTATAAAAATGTAAAAACAGAAAAGCTGTACATTACTGTTGTTACTATAGAAAGCGTTAATCTAATCCCGAGCGGCTGATCGGTTTTTAGTAAACGAATCGACACCTTCTGACCAATCAGAGTGCAGAATTCCAAAAAAAGAGAGTTAGAGAGATTTATGAGAGGAAAAGAAACAAAATAATCCAAATTCTGCGCTAAGAATTTAATTTAAAAATAATAAATGACCCGATCCGGGCCGAGCTCCGAGGCTGGCTGTCATTTCAAAGCTGCGTGTGTCTTCACAGGATGTCTAATGGATGGCTTTGTTACGTGCATGATGGACTTCTGCTTTTAGTCCAGAACAGAAAATCAAATCTGGGAAGCTTCGGGGGCTCGGAGTGCGCCGGGATAAACACACATACGCACGTACACGCCGGCGCCGCGGCGCACGTCTGCGCGTGTGATTGGACGCTGTTTATTGTTAGCCTGTCCTGCGGAGCGTGTGTGCTGTGCTGAGGGCAAATGTGTGAGGCTGGTATTGTTACCCCCTGTGTCACCCCCAGTAACAATCCCCCCCCAACCCTCTCGCTCTCTCTCTCTCTCTCTCGTTCTTTTTCTCCAGAGCTTCATTGTCCTTCCTGCTAGCCACATTTGAACTTAATATTCCATGAAATAAGGCGGCCATCAAGGCACGAGGTGAACAGGAGTCTCGAAACGACTCCAGCTCCACCGAGCTGGTCTTATATATTCTTTCCGTTGGTATATATTTATATTACGTCTCTGCCTCTTTATTCTTCCTCCTGCTCCTCTCTCTCTCTCTCTCTCTCTGAGTGACTAGCGCAGGGTCTCTTCACGAATCTCTGACAGCTTTTCAGACCCTTAATAGGCTGTTCATTTCCGAGCTCAGTGTGTTTCCCCTGCCTCGCCTTGTTGTGCAAGCTGACTCGCTTACTCCTGCTTCTTTTCGTTTTTTTTTCCCTTACTCCTCTACCTCACTTGTCCGATTCTCCTTTCGCTTCACGGTGTTGAGGTGATGCTGAGTGGAAAGTAATGTCAGGGAGCTGTGGTGTCCTGTCAGAGACGCTGCAGTGTCAGGACCGGGCCTGAAACTCTCTCATTCCTTTCCTCCTCCTCCTCCTCCTCCTCTTCTTCTTCATCTTCTTCTTCTTCGTCTTCGTCTTCGTCTTCGTCTTTGTCTTCTTCTTCTTTTTCTCCAACACGTCATGCTTCTCTGTCACCACAGGGAGCTGTATGTCAGACTCGACCAGACTGGATCATGATTTGATGGAAGAAGCGATGCCTCAGCAAATCAGAAACAGACGGATAAATAAAGAAATAAAAAAGATTAAAGAAATTTCCTCACTATAAAATGTATTAATTTGATTGGAATGCTAATAGACTAGGAACATATATTTTTTAAATAATTAATGTTACACTTACACAAATTTACAACACACACACACAAACATGCTTCATATTTAAAACTAGTGCTAGTGTGGCGCTTTCCATTAGCACTACTTTAATTTTTTTTAAATCTTGCTGTGAAATGCTATGTAAAAAAATGCTTAATTATTGTTTCTTTAAAAAAGTAAACAATTTTACCAAATCCTTTATTTATTGATTTTTTAAAATAATTTTTTTAATCTAGATTTTGGAACTAGTTGTTTGTATGGTCAGTAGTAGTGTAGTAATAATAATAATAATAATAATAATAATAATAATAATAATAATAATAATAAAATTGTTTGTATTTTTTAAATAGTTTTAGATATCAATTTAATATATATTTTAAACAGTTTTTTGTATTTACTTTATTACTTTATTTTATTTATTTATTTATTTTTATTTATTTTTTTATTATTTTATCAAAGATGCAAATTGTACAGTGCCTTTTGGACCAAGTTTCCCTTCACAAAAAAACTCTCCAAATATATTTAGTGTATGTGTGTGTCCTTGTGTGTGTGTGTGTGTGTGTGTGTTACTATAGTAGTATACCATTTGCTAATTTTTTAATTTTGTGGATTTTTTTGGTTCTAAGTTACTCTTCAGTTAAACATTCACAAAAGTTACGAGCATTTTTACATTTTTTTAATTTGTGAAATATTTTTTTATTCTGGTCCTTTTTTACTTTTAATTTAAATTATTTGTTTTATGGAAAAGACTGCGTTTTCCTTTATTGTAAAAAAAAAAAATCCAGACTAGTGGAATTAGCAGATAAACAAAAGCAAGGCAAAGCTAATAAACTTTAGAACACATGACATTCACATTCTAGCTAATGCTAAGCTTTCTTCTAAACTGCAGAGGGTTAGCATGGCTAATATGTTGAAAAAATTATCCTCTGGACATGAATTTAAACATCAGCAGCACATCGATGATGTCACGGCCTGATCAAGCATGTGATTGGCTCTGAATCTGATACATACTGTATGGCATCTATGTAGCAAAACCACACCACCACCATCATCATCATCATCATCATCATCATCATCATCCAGAAATTGACACACATTTCACTGTTCTCACCTTCAGCACCTCTCTCCTATTGCATGCTTATGAATCAAATCCTAAATCTGATCCCAGACTCATCACAAGGAGAAGTGCACAAAAAAAAAAAAAAGCAGACACCAAGGCAGACTAGCCGTCTCCCCGAGCCGTCTGCGCTTAAAAGAGGCTCTCCTCTTACACTGGCCTAGTCTTTACAGGAAAACTCCCGAACTCCTGAACTCGTTCCCCGAGGTGATCTATAGACGAGCGCCGTACCGAGCTCAAGCTGGGGGTTTTTTCGTTATCAACTGGATCCCTAACACTCCCTTTTTTAATTTCCGATTTTTTTTTCTCAGCTCCTATTCTCTTACAAAGGTTAAACATTATTTGGAATATCAAAAGCTTCAAATGTGTGTTTACAGGGTGAGGAGAGAGGGTTTTCCCCCGCCATCGTTTGCCCCCTCTGCTACAGAAATAACAATTAGAACAAATGATCGACTCATTCAGTGTGTCCAACATTTTTTTTTGGTCAAATAAGAGAAAATTGCCAGGCTCGAATTAAGAGCGCGGCTTAAGCAAATATAATCAGTGGTCTCAAAATAGTGATTTTTTGAAGGGGGGAAATTATGACTGTAGTGCTGTTGAAAGCTAATTTTGAAATAATTACACAGGGTCGTTCTCATGACAGTTGGGAATAATTTGGTAATTGGCTACGGGTTCCATAATTTCATCAAATGATTGTCATTATGTGTGTATAATCATATTTCTGCCGGTCAGATGGCATTGAGCAATGTGGCGGGCCGTGAGTTCCCTTTCGATCTCTCTTTCTTTCTCTTTTTTTTTTGGGTCTTTCTTTGCCTCAGCGTCTCAGATTTTACTTCCTGTTACTTCCTCCATGTATTCAGTAATTTCCTTGTTCAGCGCATGTTGCAGTGTTCCTCTTAAATCCTGTACTCCGTCTCCATCACCGAGCTTCCTCATTACATGAGCTTGAAGTGCAGGTGAACATTTCAGTTTGTTAGTCTGTTTAATGGTTCTGGTCAGTATTTCACTCCTGGATGGGTTTCACATTCCTTACATATGTCACTCAGGATTGATGTTCCAGCTCTGATATGTAGGGAGATGCTGAGGGTTGCACTTGTCCAACATGCCAATCTTCCAAACCTCCAACACCCCAATCCTCCAATCCTCCAAACCTCCAACACCCCAATCCTCCAACACTCCAACTCTCCAATTCTCCAATCCTCCAACACCCCAATCCTCCAACACTCCAACACTCCAACTCTCCAATCCTCCAACACCCCAATCCTCCAACACTCCAACACTCCAACTCTCCAATCCTCCAACACGCCAATCCTCCAACACCCCAATCCTCCAACACTCCAATCCTTCAACACTCCAACTCTCCAATCCTCCAACACCCCAATCCTCCAACACTCCAATCCTTCAACACTCCAATTCTCCAAAACTCCAATCCTCCAACACCCCAATCCTCCAACACCCCAATCCTCCAACACACCAACACTCCAATTCTCCAAAACTCCAATACTCCACCACTCTGATCTTCCAACACTCTAATTTTCCATCACTACATTCTTACAGCTCCCCAATCCTCCAACAAACACTCCAATCCTCCAACACTCCAATTCTCCAACACTCCAACTCTCAGTCTTCCAACTCTCCAATCTTCAAATCCTCCAATCCTCCAACACTCTAATCCTCCAACACTCCAATTCTCCAATCCTCCACCATTCTGATCTTCCAACACTCTAATTTTTCATCACTACATTCTTACACTACAATCTTACAACTCTCCAATCCTCTGACTTTCAAAACCTTCAACACTCCAATTGTATAACTCTCCAATCCAACACTCCAACACTCCAGTTTTCCAACACTCCAATCCTCCAATCCTCTAACACTCCAATCCAGCACTCCAATCCAACCCAGCAACACTCCAATCCTTAAATCCTCCATCACTCCAATCCTTTAGCATTTCCCCACATTCCCCGTTTGCAGTCCTGCTGATTCGGGTCTCAGTGGCGTGAGAAAGATCCGCTCTTCCTCAAACACTGCAAGCTGAACCAGGAAATCGACACCATGTGCCAGGTGCAGGTGTGCATTCTTCCTCACAGCCAGATGTTCAAAACCAGTAACTGTGGACCTTTTCTTGGCTTTCTTTTCTTTTCTTTTCTTTTTTCTTTTCTTTTCTTTTCTTTTCTTTTCTTTTCTTTTCTTATTATTAATATTTATTTGTTATGCATTCACTATTTTTGAAGGTTATTATACATCATGGAAAAAAATGAAAAACAAAAATATATTTATTTCATTTAGAGATGGAGAAATTGAGAGGGAAAAAACCCACAAAGCAGCATGCACGTCTCTCTGTGTGTGTGTGTGTGTGTGTGCTAGTGTGTGTGTGTGTCTATGCTGATTTATAGTAGGGCCAGAGTGCGGGGCCCTGAAGGTGCACATGCAGTGCTTCAAACAGAGATTGCCGGTGGCCTGTGGTGTGATCGTTGACCCAAAGGTGAGGCACTTAGTGATTTATCTCTCCCACTATCGCCTCATCTTCTCCCGTGCCGTGGATCAGGCTGCTGCCGCGGGGCCGGCGGATGGGACGGCCTTTAAACCCGTGACTGCACCCAAAACCTGCCCGCTCGCTGCTTTGTGAAAACTTTTAACGGCTCAAGGCTAGCGCAGAAACACAAACAGAGGCCTTTGACTCGCATCAGAACACAGAGCTGGAGTCAGAAACCATCACCGCCATCACCATCATCACCATCATTACCTTCATCACATACATACTTTACTTTACTGAGCTTTACTTTATGCACATATACATCATCTGATACGTGTTTTTTTCCCTCCGTTGGATAACCTTACGTGGAATTTTACTGGTTGAGTTTCATCCTGCTCTAGGAATACCTGTGCGTGTGTGTGTGAGACCTCTATGTCACCTCTATGTCTCCTCTTTCATCTCTATATCACCTCTTTGCCACCTCTATGTTGCCTCTATGTATCCACAATGTCACCTCTATGTCTCCTTACTCTCACCTCTCATTTCCTGTCATAATCTCATAAGGACAAGGGGACAGAAGGGTTTCATCCCACTCTAGGAATACCTGTGTGTGTGTGTGTGTGTGTGTATGTGTGAGTGACCTCTATGTCACCCTTTATGTCACCTTTATATCTCCTCTGTTTATAGCTGCTAGAACATAATAAGTGATCATGAGTCAGGAAATTTTCACAATAATTTAACTCTAAACAGATAATATGTACCATTAAAAAAACACCATATTGCTGAGGAATAACCCACTTCACACCATGCTGTTATAGGAAAATAATCATCACATGACACCTCGTCGCACCGGTGACTTCAGCGTGGATTATTTTCCTTCGCCACAGTGTTTTATTCCTCATGTTTCTTTGCTCGGAGCCCCAGAGCTGTCTGAAGCTGAGTTGGCCTAATGAGGGAATGTCTTCTCAGCTTGAGTGGATTCGGTGCCAAGCTGCAGAATCAGAGCAACAGCTTCATCTGTCCAGTGTGTGTGTGTGTGTGTGTGTGTGTGTGAGAGAGAGAGAGAGAGAGACAGAGAGACAGAGACAGAGAGAGAGAGAGAAAGAGCTGGCATGAGTGTGTGCATGCCATGTGTGTAGAGCGTGCTTCCCTTCCTAACTTATTTCACCACTCGGGACTGCTCCTGACATCCCCCATGCCCCGGGATTCTTCCAGAGCAGATTTAGAGTGATTTTCAGTGCAATTATACCTGCCACTTCTGACGGCTAGAGTTGCCCTCCTCAACACTCATGTCTTCATGCTGAGGAGGTGAGAGGGAGCAGGATTCTCCTCGGGAATAGACACATGGCCTAAAATGTTGCCCACCCGCAGAACCACCTGTGCCACCCCGGGCCTCTGGCCACACCCACAATCTGGCTGCCTTACATAATAAGATTATCTCTCAGGCATGCTTTTATCTTATTCTGTGTGTGTGTGTGTGTGCGTGTGTCACCTCTATGTCACCTCTATGTCTCCTCTATGTCTCCTTACTCTTGCCTTTCATTTCCTTCCTATTATATCATAAGGACAAGGGGACAGAAGAGTTTCATCCCGCTCTAGGAATACCTGTGTGTGTGTGTGTGTGTTTTAGTATGTGTTTTTGTGTGTGTCACCTTTATGTCACCTCTATGTCTCCTCTATGTCTCCTTACTCTTGCCTTTCATTTCCTTCCTATTATATCATAAGGACAAGGGGACAGAAGAGTTTCATCCCGCTCTAGGAATACCTGTGTGTGTGTGTGTGTGTTTTAGTATGTGTTTTTGTGTGTGTCACCTTTATGTCACCTCTATGTCTCCTCTATGTCTCCTTACTCTTGCCTTTCATTTCCTTCCTATTATATCATAAGGACAAGGGGACAGAAGAGTTTCATCCCGCTCTAGGAATACCTGTGTGTGTGTGTGTGTGTGTGTGTTTTAGTATGTGTTTTTGTGTGTGTCACCTTTATGTCACCTCTATGTCACCTCTGTGTCACCTCTATGTCTTTTCTGTCACCTCTATATCTACTCTGTCACCTCCATGTAACCTCTATGCCTCCTCTATGACTCTTCTATGTCTCCTCTAGAGTTTTATCCCGCTCTAGGAATACCTGTGTGTGTGTGTGAGAACTCTATGTCTCCTCTATGTATCCTCTATGTCTCCTCTATGTCTCCTGTGTGTGAAAACCTGTGTGTGTGCGCGTGTGTGTGACCTCTATGTCGCCACTCTGTCTCCTTACTATCTTACTCCTTACTTGTGTGTGGTGTGTCTTCCTATTTCATTTCTCCGCTGTTAGTTCATGCTTTTTTGTGTTTTTTTTTAGTAACATGACAAGCTGCATATTTTTGTTTGTTTGTTTTATTAATTTTAAGAATAAGAATAAAAGAGCGTCTGTTGAAGGAACGTCTGTTCATGACGTAGCAGTAAAGCGAGAGCTTGTTTTGTTTGACATTAGATGTAATTAGAAACAGACAAAAAGTACAACCGGCCATTTTGAGTTGATGGGAAACGAATCGTTGGTAAACTGCTGCGGATCAGAGGAATAAAACGCTGGTTGTTGAAGGAAAATATTCTAACAATAACCGTATTTATTCCTCCACAGATGTGCAACTCAGTCAGATAAAAGCAAATCAAAACGAGGTCTAATTGAATTCACAGCTTTTAATAAAACGCACATTAACGCCAGTGCTGGAACCGCTGAGAGGTGAAACACGCTAAGGAGAGGAACACGCCTTGTTTTTTATTTTTTTTATTTCTAGTATTAAATAAAAGCCATGCACTAGCATCACGCTCACTTCTTCGCACTTACATTCCATTTCTCTCCTTCGCTTTGCTTTCACATGCTTATAGACGTGTAAAAGGTCAGGCTGAGACATGGCCGAAGGCGCTACGCATCTCAGAGCGTCTTCCTCTCGCTAGCTCTCTCACCTCTGACCTTTGATCCCGAACCCATTCCAAGCCACATATATCGTACCGTAGACCAATTTAACATAAAAAACACATCCTGCCTCCATCCATCTCCGCACATCAGCTGCTCCGCCAGATAACGAGCGCCACAGCGTCTCCCTGCCGCAAAGCATTCTGGGATGTGACAGATTAGGGACAGCTGAACCTGGAGCTGTGGGGGGAAAAAAAATCTTGGGGAAGAATCTCTATGAATAATAATAGGTGCTTCTAGTTCTTTAATAATCTTCGTGGTAATAATGTATTATAAAGCTGTAATAATGTAATTATTTAATGATGTAATAATAGGAAGAAACAGAAAAATACAATATATATATATATACTGTATACACACACAGACTAATAATTACAAATTAAACAGTTTAATATTGAAATAAAAATAAATAAATAAATACATGCTGCAAAATCATGCTAAATTCCTGTTTACATTACATAAATACATTTATAAATAATTTTTAGAAAATAAATAAATAAATAAATAAATACTACATAATCATGCTAAATTCTCGTTTACATTAAATAAATAAATTTATAATTTTTTAGGAATAAAATAAATAAATAAATAATAATAAAAATAAATAAATAAATAAATGCTACATAATCATGTTGAATTCCCATTTACATTAAATAAATAAATTTATAAATAATTTTTAATGAATAAATAAATAAATGCTGAATAATAATGCTAAATTCCTGTTTATATTAAATAAATAAATTTATAAATAATTTTGAGAAATTAAAAAAAGCTCAATTTTTTACCTTTATTTTTATTCACTTTATTTCACATTAATTAGGAAGAAGGTATACAGTGAAATGTTACGTCATGTTCCTGACAGAATTATTTATATTAATATGAATTATTTATACAATTATAAACACAGTTATAATCATTTAGGAAAATGATTTAGGCGCCTAGGAAATTCCTCCTGGGAATATCATATTTACGAGCTGGGAAATTGTAATTAGGACATCACCTGTGTTCAAGTAACTTGAGGCAAAAAATTTTTTTTAAAAATTAAAATATAGAAAGGTTTTTAAACTTTAATGGCGAGCAAAGAATGCACATCCATTTCTAAAGCCTCTGCAGACGGTTTCTTTACGTTATATAGTGATCGTATATCGCGGTGGTATTTTGTGCAGGTGATTAGCTTGTAAATGTGACTTATTTAATCAAAATACCTCAAATCAGCTTCTAAGACAACAAAAAATCCAATTTCAACAAATTTACCATCAGAAATCTGTTGATTTCACCATGTTTTCAGACTGACACGCCTCCAACTCGGAAACTCTGAGGGTTTCCTGCTCGTAATTCCCACTTTGTGGTGATGTTTGTGTTCATTTAATTCATAAATACGCCCTCTCTGTTATGACTAGAATGCAGCATGGACCTTTCACTGTTGTCAACACACACACACACACACACACACACATACACACACACACACACACAGGTATTCCTAGAGCAAGATGAAACTCTTCTGTCCCCTTGCCCTTGTGATAAGAAATTAAAGACATAGAGGAGACAAAAAGGTGACAGAGGAGACATAGATGTGACTTAAAGGAGACAAAGAGGTGACATAGAGGAGACAGAGTGGTGAAATAGAGGAGGCATAGAGGACACATTAAGGTGACCTAGAGGAGACATGGGGTGAAATTGAGCAAACAGAGACATAGAGAAAAAATAGAGGTGACATAGAGGTCACTCACACACACACACACACACACGCACACACACACACACACAGAGGTGTTCCTAGAGCTACCTAACAGTTTACACCACACCTTGCCTTCTACCATGTCGTGGTGTCCTGGATTTTGAGCTTGTTTCTGGTTTGTTGGTTCATGTGGTTGTCATATTGATCACATGACCATCGCCTACTTCCTGTTTATCTGAGCTCTGTTCCCGCTGCTTGTGACAATCCATGATAATACAGCCTTTCTCTGGGAATCTGTTTTTTCCGAGTCAATGCGACGGAACTTATCGAGATGCTCAGGAACGTCAAGATCGAAGTTTTGATATCATTAGAGGACGAGGGTCGTGTCTTTCTTTCTTTCTTTCTTTCTTTCTTTCTTTCTTTCTTTCTTTCCTTTGTACAAGACCTCTGTTTATGGAAACAGGATGTAGAGAGGCACGTATCCCGACCCGGCATTGGTAATATTCCAGAGTATTCCTGCTGTCACTCGGAGAGCCGAAGCTGCAGTAATTCCTTTAAGGGGCTCATCGCTCATCTTGCGATTAGCGTCAGCATCTGGCCCAGCGTTCAGAAGCAGTCTAATTGATGTAATGGATTTGTCAACAGGAAGTGACCTCATCTGGCCCTGCCTAGTAACTGTCGTTGGAATGCGGGATGTACGGCAGATTGTGATTGGTGGAAGTTTTCTCGATTGGCGCTGGGAACAAATGTGAATAAAGCTGACAAACAGAAGCGAAGGTTAGAGGCATGAACTAGTAGAGAAACAAACAAACAAACAAGCTAGCCAATGCTACTAAAGCTGTTTTTTCTGCAGCACTTTCAGTGGAATAGCGTGCCAACACTCCTGATTTAACTACTGACTTCACCAAAGTATTTTAAATAAATGATTAATCAAAAAATTAAATCAAATCCATTTAAATTGATATTAAATTTCCTCACTCTGTGTCTCCTCTGTCTTAGCTCTATGTTTCATCTATGTCACCTCTATGTCATCACTATCTTTCAATGTTTCCTCTATATCACCATTATTTCTCCTCTCTGTCACCTCTGTGTCTATCTTATCTCTTTGTCTCCTCCTCATATGTTGTCTCTATGTTTACTTTATGTCACCTCTGTGTCTCCTCTATGTCACCTCTGTGTATCCTCTACATATGTCACCTCTCTGTCTCCTCTATGTCACCTCTGTGTATCCTCTACATATGTCACCTCTCTGTCTCCTCTATGTCACCTCTGTGTATCCTCTACATATGTCACCTCTCTGTCTCCTCTATGTCACCTCTGTGTATCCTCTACATATGTCACCTCTCTGTCTCCTCTATGTCATATCTGTCTACTTTATGTCACCTCTATGTTACCTCTATGTAATTTCTGTGTCTCTGTGTCTTCTCTCTGTCACTTCTGTGTCTCCTACACATATGTTGTCTCTATGTCTCCTCTATGTCATATCTATGTCTACTCTATGTCACCTCTGTGTCTCCCCTAAGTTACCTCTATGTTTTTTTTATGTGTACTCCTTGTCACCTCTGTGTCTCCTCTATCTTTTCTCTGTATCTCCTCCACATGTTGTCTCTACGTGTACTTTGTCATCTCTGTGTATCCTCTATGTTGCCTCTGTGTCTCCTCTATGTCACCTTTGTCTCCTCTATCTTATCTCTGTCTCTCCTCCACATATTTCATCTCTTTGCCTCCTCAACATATGTCATCTCTATGTGTACTCTATTTCACTTCTGTGTCTCCTCTCTGTGACCTCTATGTCTTCTCTGTCTTATCTCTGTGTCTCCTACACCTATGTTGTCTCTATGTCACCTCTGTGTCTCTTCTATGTCACCTCTGTGTCTCTTCTATGTCACCTCTGTGTCTCCTCTACGTATGAAATCTCTATGTCTACTCTATGTTACCTCCGTGCCTCCTCTATGTCACCTCTGTGTCTCATTACTCTCGCCTTTCAATGTCTGTTTGTCATATCATAAGGACAAGGGGACAGAAGAGTTTCACCCAATATCTAGGAATACCTTGATACCTTAGTCACGACCTTGATGCTAAACTGTGTGTGTGTGTTTGTGTGTACATTTGTATACACACACACACACACACAGTTTAGCATCAAGGTTGTGACTCCTGACGATCTCAGGTATGTAAGCGAACCCCTGCCTTTCCCCTGCGTCTTCTCCCGATCCCGATCTGTCACTCAATCCCGCAAATCCGCTCGGCTTTGATTCTCCGTCACTATTTATTCCCATGTTTCTCGGCGATTATTACGGCAGCAGCTCCTAATGAATTCTGATAAATTAACGGCTTTATTGTCCCGCCGTCATCGCCCGTCTTTGATCAGCGCGCCAATTACGGAAGGTAATTTTCTCTCCCTTCTGCTCTCGCTTAAGGACGACGCTCACAAAGAGTTGACATGCGCATGACAGATTCTTTTCCCCTAAAAAAAACTTGCTCTCTCTATTTTTTTTTTGTTTCATCATTACACTGAAATTCCTCATTGTCTCGCACCGTTCTCTTGTTTAAGGCGAGGAGAAGAAAAAAAATTTCTGTTGACTCAATTGGAGATGTCAGCTTTAACCTGAATAGAAGCGTTGTGACTCTGTGTATAAGACATGACAGAGGAGACAGACGAGGACACGTCTTTATTTAAGCCACGTCTCTCTCTCTCTCTCTCTCTCCCCCCCCCCCCCCTCTCTCTCTGTCTCTCTCCACTGACTAATGTCTAAAAATAAGGGGGAAATAGATGTAAAGGGCAGATGAGTTTGTTTGTTTTTTGTTTTTTAAATAAAAAATACATGAGATGCTTTTTGCAAGTTAAAGATTCACGCAACGTTTCCATCACACACATGAAAGGAAATGGCAGTGTGTGTGTGTGTGTGTGTGTATTAATAAACAGAAAACAACACATTAAGGAGACATGACATGAAGATTGCCATGCTCCGCCTCCTCCTCCTCCTCCTCCTCCTCCTCCTCCATGCTCTGAGTGCACTCGTCTCCCGAAAGTGCTCCCAGAGAAGTGGACACACCAAACTTCACCCCTGAGTGAAGACGTGCAGCAGAAGCGTCCACGTGAGCGTCCGAGCGTCCGAGCTCTCTCGTGAAAGCTTCCGGAGCATGTATAAAACCATCCGAGAGAGTGGCTGGTAATTAGGCCTCTCTTCACTTCATCTTCTCCATCCTCTCTCTCTCTCTCTCTCTCCATCCTCTCTCTCTCTCTCTCTCTCTCTCTCTCTCCATCCTCTCTCTCTCTCTCTCTCTCTCTCTCTCCATCCTCTCTCTCTCTCTCTCTCTCTCTGTCCTCCTGCTCTCGGCTCTCACTGATTGGACGGCGGCTTGTGACTGGAGGTTGTGCAGTGACCTGTGTGCATCAAAGTATCCCGTCTTTATCGGGTTGTCTCCTGTCCACGCTAATGGCCGCAGGGAGGACGAGCTCGCCACTCACCTGACCGGTGCTGACGAAGCCCGGGCTCTGAAGTCGACAGGCGGAACACAAATCGCATTAACCTAGCCTAAACCATAACACACACACACACACAGAAAACACACACACACTCTCCCTCTCTTTTGTTGCCTAAGTAACAGTGTGTTGTTGTTTATCATCCATCCTTGGGTGTGGTACGTCACCTAAACACACACACACACATAAACACACACACACATTCTTTCTCTCTCTCTCTCTCTCTCTCTCTCTCTCTCTCTCTCTCTCTCTTTGTTGCTTTACTATAAGTGTGTTGTTGTTTTTTGTCCATCCTTGGATGTGGTACATCACCCTATCACACACACACACACACACACACACTCCTTCTTTTGTTTCCTCAGTATCAGTGTGTTGTTAATTGTCCAAACTTTTGGTGTCACCGTAACAAACACACACACACACACACACACACACACACTCTCTTTTGTTTCCTCAGTATCAGTGTGTTGTTAATTGTCCAAACTTTTGGTGTCACCGTAACAAACACACACACACACACACACACACACTCCTTCTTTTGTTTCCTCAGTATCAGTGTGTTGTTAATTGTCCAAACTTTTGGTGTCACCGTAACAAACACACACACACACACACACACACACTCTCTTTTGTTTCCTCAGTATCAGTGTGTTGTTAATTGTCCAAACTTTTGGTGTCACCGTAACAAACACACACACACACACACACACACACACTCTCTTTTGTTTCCTCAGTATCAGTGTGTTGTTAATTGTCCAAAATTTGGTGTCACTGTAACAAACACACACACACACACACATTTCCAAAATATTATGTAGAATATTGTTGATTTTGAAACTTATTTATCGATCATGGGATTGCGAAGGTCCAGAAACTTACGATGATGTCACAAATTGGCAATGTAGCGCAACGTAGGCTTTACTTAAAAGACGTTTGAAAGATGTTTTATTCACCGCAGCATCGTCGGCCATCTTGAAAATTTGAACACACTTTGAAGACAAGTGAAAACCTGCTTGTAGAGTTCCTACTAATATCTCCAATGTCGGAGTATTCCGTCAGAAAAAATAATCCTTGTCTTTTTTTTTTCTGGGATTACTGATCATGACCATTTAGGGATGAAACATTTATTTATCTATTTATTTAGATATTTATTCATCATTTATTTATTTTAATATTTTTGTTACTGTTGCGATCAAAAACTTTGTCTGTTTTTCTGAGGGTTTTTTTTAATGAAATTTAGAATTACATGTTTTTTTTTGGCATTTATTTATTTAATTTATTTTTTATTTATTTATTTATTTTTGCTACTGTTCAAAAACGCTTCGTTTTCTGCATTTTTTTAAAGAAATTTAGAATGAACATGTTTTTTTGTTTTATTTATTTATTTATTTATTTGATTGATTGATTTTTATTTTAATTTTTATTTACATTTTTTTCTGACTGCTGCGATCAAAAATGCCTCGTTTTTCTGCATTTCTTTTTTAAAAAATGAAATTTACAGTTAGCATGTTTGTTTTTTAAACACTCAAATTGCTGAAACCCCAGTCACAGGATTCTTCTTTTAATCTCCTCCCAGTGAGACCCAGACAGTATGTAATGTAGATCTCTACTCATGCTTCACACACGTGACTGGAGGAGGGATTCTGAGAGATTTACGCATGTCATGATGATGTCACATGGCGAGTTTCGACCCGAATCTTCTTGACTGGTCATCTTGGGTTCATTTCTGTGATCGCAAAACGATGGTTTTCTGAAGAAATCCCTATGCAGGAGTCATCGATCCGGCCACAGACGAGAGCTTCCATTGAGCTTTGTTAAAAAGTATAGATCTAAATTTACTCACTGCAAAGAAATTCCCAGTAGAGAGTGTCGGAATGTCAGAGTATCCCTTTAACGCAGAGGGATAATCTGCTGCTTTAGTTCCACATGTTCCCGAACCCTAACACTCGTTAGTCATTAACACTTATGAAGAGCCAATTATCTCTTCCCTTCGCCCTCCTGTTCGCCGCCTCCACGCCGTGATTGACAGGGAATTTAATTTCAATCAGTTGTTTCATGAAGCAAAAGCCCACCACCAGTTTAATTTCCCAGCACTTACCAGTTGCTGCGAGGCATGCCACCACGTCTTGATTTATGAGTCTTTAGACAGCGTTAAATAGTTCTGGCTGCATGCCAGGTCTGCTTGACAGCCATGTTATCAGCTGGGTCTTGTTAGAGCCTTGTTAAGACCCTCCCTCACCTATTCATCTGTTAGACAACGAGTGGCCTGGATTACAGCCGTGTGTGTGTTGGGGGGGGGTTTCAGAAGCTAATGTCTCTTAAACAGCGGAATCTAGGCCGAGCGATGGCCCGTGGGCGTAGGTTAAGACAGGGATTGTGCTCAAATACAAAGATTGTTGTTCTTTTTCTTTTTGAAGGCGTCTGGTAATTTACGTGACAGGAGGCATGGCTGCTGCTCATTTCGACACAATAGACCCACTTAGATCCCTACACATCGACCCCTGGCGTCGCTCGTCCTCTCCGGACCCGGAGCTTTCTTCAGCTTTCTTGTTGTTTGTCATATTTTCCTGTCTTTAATTGATGCCGGTGCCCAGTGCTGCGTTGAAAGCGCTGCCTCGTCCAGACAGGCCCTTATCCTCCTCTAATAGGCGTCTCTCTCCTCCGAGGCCTTCAGCTGTGTCAGGACACTGCTGCCTCGCTGCACCTCTGCACCGGGATGCCGCCGCGTAGCCTATTAACTCTCTTCTCCTTCTCCGTATACTCCATTCTCTCTCTGTCTATCACTTCTTCTTCTGCTATTGGATATAATCAGAGGAACGCTGGCGCAGCAAACATTTTTCATACTCTTTAACTTCAGTCCCTTCTGTAGTAATTAGTTTTCGGTGCAGTCTTTCTTCTTCCAAGTTGTTTGTTTATTGTCTCCTCACACACAGCTTCAGAAGCTCCGCCCACAGATGGTCTGATATGATACGACGCAACGCTGTACGCTTCCACGGGCTTTTTAGTGGGTGCGCAAACTTTTGAACACACGCCATGTTTATGGTGCCTCTTGGTGGTCCAGCGCCAGTATGAGAGCTCTAACATTTCTCGCGCTTTCAGGACAGATTTTTAATTTTTTTTTAATTTTATAAAAATATTATAATTTTTTTTATTTTATTGCTGTTGTAACACAAGCACAAACTAAACAAAGAAACCAGCTCTTATTTATTTATTTATTTATTTATTTATTTATAAATTATTATTATTATTATTATTATTATTATTATTATTATTATTATTATTATTTTATAGCTGCTGTAACACAAGCTCAAACTAAACAAAGAACCGACTCAATTTTAATCTTCATAACCATAAACGAATAAAAAGTACGACATCGGTATTTACTGTAAAAAGAAAACAATTCAAGTGTTATCAGTAACTGATTATTTTCCCACAACAGCATGCCGCTGAGGATTTTTCCATTTCCTCATATACAATTTTACACCACCCTAATCCTGGGAAGTGTAAACTTGCACTTACCTCCTAGCGAACCCCTTCTGTGTCTGTCACATCTGACGGTTATGTCAGTCTTATGACGCTTCATAAGCCACGTTAGTATTCTAGCCGAAGAAGCTAGCACTCACATTTCCAGTGCAGACAGACAGAGAGAGAAGAGATAGGGGAGAGAGAGAGAGAGAGAGAGAGAGAGAGGAAAATCTGTAAAGATGAAAGGAAAGAAGTGAAGTGTGAACTCACCATCCACTTCCTGAATCCCGGCCCCTCTGCGGATTGTCGGATCGACAGAGCGGTTTGTTCTACCAAATTTAGCAATGATACATCATTATTGCAACTTTTGGCTCGGATCTATAAAACCGGCAGCTCCGCAGATTGAGCGGGATTAGTATTACTGACGCTCGGAGCGAGTGATAAAAAGAGCTGCGGCTATAGATCCGAGTGCCGGCTCGGATCAATGGCGTTTGTGGACACTGAGCTCGATAACAAGCCCTTCCATCGTGGTGGAGGACAGAGAAGAAAAGGAAGAGACGTGAAAAGCAAATTTGCCGGGAGGTGAGCTAATATCCTGTGTGCGCCTGGCTGAACATGAGCTCAGGGGCATCTGAAGAGGAACACGGAGTGTGTGTGTGTGTGTGTGTGTAGGGGGGAGGAATATGGATTTATTCGCTTTAATTATATCAATACGGATCTAGCAGACATTATTGATAGCTTCCTATCATTGATATCGGCAGTTGAGCAGAACAAATTCATTGAATCCAGTCGATAAGGATGGACCTGTTGTGCTGTGACACGTCCCTGAGGAGGACCTAAGCGCTGCCGCATCCGGGGTCCGGAAACAGAATCCGGAAGAGTACGGAATTATTTGATATAAAAGTAGAATTAAACAATCTGAGAGAAGGTCATCGTTGGCATCTTTCTGGTTCGTGATGATTGTGACTTGATGGAAGTTTCTGTTTGTGTGTGTGTGTGTGTGTGTGTGTGTGACAGGGGTAATAGATAGAGGGAGAAAAAGAAAAAAGTGCAACAGAAAAAAGAGAGAAAGACAGAAAGAGAATTAGAATAAGAGAGAGAGAGAGAGAGAGAGAGAGAGAGAGAGAGAAACAAGAGAGAAAGAGAAAGAAAGAAAGAAAGAAAGTATGAGCAAGAGAAAGGAGGTAAGAATGCGAGAGAGAGAGAGAGAGAGAGAGAGAGAGAGAGAGAGAGAGAGAGAGAAAGTTGTGACATGTTCCCAAGGACCTATGTGCAACATCCGGGTTACGGAAGCATCCGGAAGAGTAGGGAAAATTTGATATAAAAGAGAATTAAACAATCTGAGAGGTCATCGTTGGCATCTTTCTGGTTGGTGATGATTGTAACTTGATGGAAGTTTCTGTTTGTGTGTGTGTGCGTGCGCGTGCGTGTGTGTGTGCGTGCGTGTGTGCGTGTGCGCGCGCGCGTGTGTGTGTGTGTGTGTGTGTGCGTGCGCGTGCGTGTGTGCGTGTGCGTGCGTGTGCGCGTGCGTGTGCGCGTGTGCGTGCGCGTGCGTGTGCGCGCGTGTGCGTGCGCGTGTGTGTGTGTGTGTGTGTGTGTGTGTGTGTGTTGAGGCTAGGGTAAAGCGAGTATGCCGTAATTGGATCTCTAAAAGTCAAATTTCCTGTTTGGAGCTGAAGTCCTGACAAGATGACAAAGGAGCGTGGTGTGTTTAAAGAATGGAGATGTTTGGCCATAGGGATGGCATTAATCGGGAGATTTATGACAGCTGGTAGAGACGATGCGAGATTCTCGCTCCTCTCTAAACAACGAGGTAAAACAACAGGAAAAAATAATAATAACATTAAACAAAAAGAAAGAAAGAAAGAAAGAAAGAAAGAAAGAAAGAAAGAAAGAAAGAAAGAAGCATTTATCCTAGTGGTGGTGTTAAAGACGCTGCAACATCGGAGAGATGGTTAAAGAAAGTGAGACTTATGAGAAGCGCATTGTACATCCACTGTGTGTATAGAGAGAGAGAGAGAAAGAAAGAAAGAAAGAAAGAAAGAAAGAAAGAAAGAACAAGAGAGAGGAGGTAAGAGAGCAAGAGTGAAAGAAAGATATATAATAAAAGGCGTGTGTTTCTCTTCCTCTTGACACTAACACGTGTGATTAATGGCGTTTATCCTGGAGGAAGATGAGTTGTGGAAACGTTAGGTCATGTTCTAAAAACATAAAGACACAAAGACACTCTTCCTGATCGTCGCTGCTGTGAGCTTACTGTGGAGGAAACAGGAGAGGAAAAGGAGAGGAAGGAGAAGAGGAAGAAGAAGGAGAAGAGGAAGAAAAAGAAGAAGAAGGAGAAAAAGAAGAAGAAGGAGACAGAGAGCTACACTTGTCTCCGGACTCCGCTACACTGTCGAGTTCTCGCTTCCGATTGGTCGGAATCAGGATCCCCTTGAATCCCCTTATTAATGGGGTATCGTTTCTACACTATCACTTTTTATTAATTAATTAAACCTGTTCTTTTTCTCTGTAACATGACATGCCGAGGTTTTTTGTGTGTTATTAACGACAAGAAAGAAAAGCAGACGTAACTATAAATGGATAAAAGTTACATGGTAATTGTACTGGATGTTGATATGGAAGAGTAAAAGAGGAATAAAACACACACTTCATCACACCGTGTCACTGATGATTTTCCTGCAGCAGCGTGACACGGAGTGTGTTACTTAATAAACACACTCTGCTCCGGAGGAAATTCCTTCATCATTAAGGAATCATTTCTCAGGAATCTGTCATGAAGTGACATGAAGGAAGTGATAGTGAGAAGTGTGTGTGTGTGTGTGTGTGCGCTCTTGTCCAGAAGACTTCACAAGGTATGATGATGTTCTTCCAAGTTGTTTGTCTCTCTCACTAACACGAGGGAAAAAAAACAGAAAGAAATGGCAAGTTTGCATGGAAAAGAGAGAGAGAGAGAGAGAGAGAGAGAGAGAGAGAAAGAGTGAGTGTTACTGGAGATGGAGAAAAAGACAGAGAGAGCAAAAGAGAGATGGAGCAAGAGAAAGCAAAAAAGATAGATGGAAGGAGCTGAAGAAAGAGAGATAGAGGGAAAGAAAGAGGGGGAGACAGAAAGAGTGAGATGGAGAGAGGGATATAGATAGAGAGAGAGAGAGAGAGAGAGAGAGAGAGAGAGAGAGAGAGAGCGCATATGAGAGATGGATGGAGAGGGTGAGGGTGAGAATGAAAGAGTGAGATGGAGCGAAAGTGAGAGGGAGAAAATGAGTGAGTGATACATAGAGAGATGGAAAGAAAGAAAGAAAGAAAGAAAGAAAGAAAGAAAGAAAGAAAGAAAGAAAGAGAGACAGTGCAATAGACAGATGGAGAGATACAGAGATAGCGGAAAAGAAAGAGAGGAGGGAGACAGAAAGAGTGAGTGATACAGAGAAAGATGGAGAGAGGGAGAGAGAGAAAGATTGAGAAAGAACATAAGAAAGATGGAGAGAGAGGGCGGGAGAGAATGAAAGAGGGGAAGAGAGAAGGAAAGAGTGAGATGGAGCGAAAGGGAGAGAGGGAGAGAGAGAGAGAGAGAGAGAGAGAGAGAGAGAGAGAATAAAAGAGTGAGATGGAGAAAAAGGGAGAGAGAGAGAGAGAGAGAGAGAGAGAGAATAAAAGAGTGAGATGGAGCGAAAGGGAGAAAAAGAGAGAGAGTGAGAGAGAGAGAAAGAGAGAGAGAGAGAGAGAAACACTGCCCTGAAAGACACAGCTTGAGTGCAGAAAGAGAGTGAGAGGTGGATAGAGAGAAGCGATGGAGTGAAGAAGGAGTCATAACGAGGCTCTAACTACCCCGGGAAAGGGGCGCGAGTTATCACCCCTGTTTTGACAGAGACGAGAGATGGAGAGGAAGAAAAAAAAGTGAGTGAGCGTAATTAAGCAGCCTAATGAGTTTGTGCGCTATTGTGAGCGCGGTGGGCTTCTCACCGAGAAGGGAGGCCATTTTTATGGCAAGGAAAAATCTTCTCTTTCAATACTGTCAAAGAAGTTTCTCGCGGCGCAGTTATCACAGCATGTCAAATTGCTCCGGCTCGGGAAATAATTTGGATTTCTTTCCCCCCTCGCAGAGTGCTGCGAAACAAAAGGCACCCCTCTGCTCTAATTTGCCTTGGTAGGGTCTCCGCGGGGCGGGGGGTCCGCGTGGAC
The DNA here is from genome assembly GCF_019097595.1 of Hemibagrus wyckioides. NCBI lineage: Eukaryota > Metazoa > Chordata > Actinopteri > Siluriformes > Bagridae > Hemibagrus > Hemibagrus wyckioides. The sequence goes on from NC_080719.1 coordinate 2,786,912, forward strand.
AGACAGGGGCCCTGTCTCCTCGCCGGAGGATTACGGTTGGGGGGGGGGTCGGCAGAGAGGGATAGCGAGGGCTTGGAGATGGGGTGATAGAACCTGCTAGCAATTTCACCCAAAATGCTGCAATTGTCCCTGAGATTGAACACCGAGAGCGGCAACGCTCATTTTCCCTTCTATTCATTATCTCTCCTGTATTTACTTATCTTTGTCTCAAAACGTGTTTAAAAAAGGGGGCTGCTTTCACGCCGAGGAAGGAGTTTTTTTAACAGAGCGCTCGGCTCTGACACGGCTGAGTTAAAAACCGCCGCCGAACGCTCACGATATGAAGACGGGATGAATAGCAAATGAGTACTTTTCCACTTTTCATCGGTATTATATTCCGAATTAGATCCTTGATTTCTTCAAATTGCATTTCCCAAAGGGTCCCCCCATCATATAATGTTCTCCTCTCTTTCTCTCTCTTTCTCTCTCTCTCTATCTCTATCTCTCTCTATCTCTATCTCTCTCTCTCTGATGTACAATTTTGTGGTGTCAAATTAGCACAAAGAAAATTACACCATTCTTCTCCGAACAGAAGCCTCACATACTATTTTTACATCAGGTGCCATCGCTTTTGATGATTTTATATTTTCGGGGGGGGAAATAATAAATCCCTTCATCAGACTTCATCATCATCATCATCAGACGTCCCCGGGCGTGGCGGAGAGATCGTCAGAGCTAATAAACGTCGGCTCTCTTGCACTGGCTGAATCTGCTGGAAAAAAAAATCGAATGAATTTACAAGAGAGTACATGGGAAAAATGAGAAGGAAATATATATATAAATATCAAATCTGGGCTGTTTACAATAAAAGTAAATTTAATTGATGGCGTCGTTTGTAATGAGCGTCCGGCCGGAGTCCAGACATATTCGCTAATCGTCTGCCAGACTCGCTAATCTCTTAGCGAGATTAAGAGCACCTTTTCGGTGGCGCTTTTGTTGGAATATTATCCAATGTTTGGAAAGGAAGCTGAACCTGACCGGAGGATTACGACAGAGTGACACTTTCCAGCCCTGTGGAAACTCCTCAGACCTGATGCTTGAGGAAAGGAAGCATGATGAGCAACTAGAACCTTCTGAAGAACCCCAAACTTATATATGGATGATAAATGAACTAATTAGAGCGGCTCGGTTTCTCAGGAACCTTCGATGTGGTCATATGAGTCTGCGCCTCAGACCTGCTGCTGGAGGAAAGGAAGCATGATGAGAAACTAGAATCTTCCAAAGAACCCAAAACGTATGGATAGATGATAAATAAGCTGACTAGAGCTGCTCAGTCTGAAGAATCCAAAACTTATAGATGGATGATAAATTAGCTAATTTCCAGCTTCTTGGTTTCTCAGGAACCTTCGATGTGGTCATATGAGTCTGCTCCTCAGACCTGCTGCTTGAGGAAAGGAAGCATGATGAGCAACTAGAACCTTCTGAAGAACCCAAAACTTTTTGAGCTTCATCTGGAAACATTCTCTTCTCTTGCACTCGTGCACCTTTTTTTTTTCTCTTCGCACAATGATACCAGATCTCTAAAATGGGTGGAGCTTCATGATCCATCGCTAATCTCTGAAATCATAACATTTTAAACATATCACATGAACAGCGTGAATGATTGAATCACTTGGAATTGAATCACGTGAAAATAAAGGATTTACATATGAAATAAACAAATCACTGGGAACTGAATCATGTGAAATAAAGGAATCACCTCTGAAATGAGTGAATCAAAGTGGAATTTATCAGATGAGAATAAAAAAAAGACACCATATCACATATTAGTCAGTTTCCGCAGCCGTAATAATAACGACCAGAGGGGTTTTCTAGTCGTATTTACGATTTATAATTCTGATATAATTATATGAAGGCAGCATTAAGAGAATCGCTTTTAACAGGAAATTACTGTGTGCTACAGAAGCTAGATCGCTCAGTCTAAGTGTTCTAAAGTGGGTGTGGCTTCTTGTAGATTCATTTCTTGTTCATATATCACTCATATATACAAATATGGGCATGGGTGTGGTTAACTCTATGTACTCTGATATACTCTATAGACTGTATATGACATCACATGCTTTCATATAACATTGCATGCATAAGCTTGACATGAGAGGACATGAGATAAAGGGTTTTTTCCAGATTTCTTTATAGTTTTTGACCCAAATGACCATCACTGGAGTACAAAGTAGCTCGGGTTTTTGTGGAAACCCCTCAAAACTAGACTTAACACCAACTTCTGCATTCTTAAAGTCACACATCTCCCATAATGAAGCAGTGAGTAAGATCTGAATGAAACAGTTCACTTCATGATTCATGTTTCTGTGGTTATGTGCTAGAGATCAGGACAGACAGAGACACATCGTCTTCTCAAATTATTCTGGGGGAACGAGAGATCCCGGGGCAGCTTATGTCACTAAAGCTCAGTAATTAAATTATAATTTAACCTGCTGACTACGAGGCGAGAAGCCCTGGCCTGGATGGGGTAGAGGAGCACTGGCAGGATTTACGCTTAATGAAATAATAAAGCAAGAGCTGCAGTGAAGGCACAGTGGTCAGGACAGACGGCGTGTTTATCCAAGACCAGCTAACCTGTGTGTGTGTGTGTGTGTGTCTGGTCATTTCTATTCTGATGTTCCTGCATGTCATTGCATGAACTCTTCAAATAGCTTCGAAAAGTTCACACACGAAGTTCATGTGAAAATGAGCAATTCATTCACAAGTAGAATTTAAAATGAATCTTGTAAAAAAATAATAAAAAAAACCTCATAGGGAAAAAAATTAATCACAAGAAGAATCAAATGTGAAGTGAAACGAATCAATAGAAAAACGACGTGAATCACATATATATACATAAAAAAAGAATGAATCTTTGGAAAGAAGTCATGGAAATATAAGTGAATGATTCCTTACGGAAGTCAAAGCATTTTTTTTGTAAAAAATAGAAAATAAAAGAATAATTGGTGAAAGAAATGATGTGGAAAATAAATGAATCGCTTTCAAAAGTAAATGAATCGTATGAAAAAAGAAGTCATAGAAATATATACGTGAATGAATCTTTGTAGGTATATCAAAAAAATATATTAGGAAAAAAATGTTTGTGAAAGTAAAAAAAAATAATTTGGGAAAGTAAAGATGAGAATTTGTTTTTGAAAGTAAATGAATCAATAGAAAAGTGACACGTGAAAAATGAATTTTAAAAAGAAATGAATCTTTCATTTAGAAAAAAAAAGAATAAATCTATAATAAAGAAATATAAAAGTTAATGAATCCTTACGGAGAAATCACATGTAAAGAAAATGAATTTTTGGGGGAAAATCAAAAGAATTGTTAGGAAAGAAATGATGTGGAAAATAAATGAATCGCTTTTGAAAGTAAATGAATCAAATGAAAAAAAAATAAATCTTTGAAAAGGAGTCATAGAAATAAATAAGTGAGTCTTTGCAGACGAATCACATCTGAATGAAATAAAAAATTACAAAAATATGTTAATAAAAAGTAAAAACAAATTCATTGGTAAGGTAATGATGTAAATCAGTTTTTAAAGTAAATGAATCAATGGGAAAGAATCACATGCAAAATGAATGAATTGTTGTTAACGAGCCAGGAAAGAATTGAATGAATCCTAAAAAAGAGGGAAAATAAATGAATCATTAGGAAAGAAATGATGTGAAAATGAACGAATCATTGGGGGGAAAAAAATTACAAAACCCTGGAAATAAAATGAACATACATGAATCACTTCTGTAAATGAATCATGTGGGAAACACTGTAAAATGATTGAATTATTGGAAACGGAATCACATGAAAATAAAGCAATCACTTCTGAAAGTGTGAAACTAAATGATTAGCGTCATTAGGGAGAAAAAATCCCCAATTCACTGCAAATAAAAGAAGATAAAAATAAATGAATCACTAAAATGAATCGCTAAAAGATAAATGAATCACTGGAACAAATTATGTAAAATGAAAAAATCATCATAATGAATCATGTAAAATTAAATGAATCATTAGAAAGAATCATGTAAAATTAAATGAATCATTAGAAAGAATCATGTAAAATTAAATGAATCATTAGACAGAATCATGTAAAATTAATTGAAGAACTGGGGAAAAAATGTTGCATGTAAAAAGTCTACAAACTGAAAAGTACATACAAGTTCCTGGGACTGTTTATTACCTTTTACCTCCTGAATATGGAATCTTTATTCTCCATTTTTTCTTTTCTTTTCTTTTTTTTTTTTTTAAAAAGAGAGAATCAGTAGTACAAAATGGGAGCATGGCTTTTAAAGTGGTCAGGATGACCAAAACACCACAAGGCGCGAGGATCAGAAGCGAGTGAAAATGACATTAGGACTGAAAACAGAGAGAGAGAGCAAGAGAGAGAGAGAGAGAGAGAGAGAGAGAGGGATGCATGGTTTAAATTGCGTGCACCGAGCGCCATTTCGAGGCGATGCTTCCTCAGTCAAAGCTGCTAAGATGGACGCCGTTTTCAGAGTTAGCATACGTTAGCCTCCGCATCATTAAGCCCCCCTGTCCTACCCATGATGCACCCCTGTCTAACCACATCACCCTGATATGAGTCCACCTGATGGACAGCTTCGGTTGGTACAGAGAGAGAGAAAGAGCGAGAGAGAGAGAGACAGAGAGAGAGAGAGAGAGAGAGAGAGAGAGATGACAGGTGGAGTTATAATGGTGAAGGAGAGAACAGCTTGAGGAAAAGCACCGCCGGGTGACAGGACCACACCTTGATGCACTCAAATCTTCTTATAATGCATTCATAAAGCATTAAACACATTGTTATAATTAGTCATGATAATGCCTTTAACTTTGTAATGATTTCCGAAAATTGTGTGCTATGTTATAACTGTCTTAATTATGCATTATGACCTATTAACTTGATGCATAATAAGTAATGTTCATAAGACATCATATAAAAACTATGAATGCATTCATAAGGCATTATACACATTGTTATAATTAGTCATGAAAATGCCTTCAACTTCAAACCCATCTCTAGGAGGCATTATGGACTGTTAACATGATGCATTATAACTAGCATCCATAAGACATAATATAATAACTATGAATGCATGCATACCATATTATAACGCATTCATTAGGCATAATGACTTCAGAAAATGTATGCTATGTCTTAATGTATTAATTATGCATTAGGACCTACCTGTTAACATGATGCATAAAAAGTAACGTTCATAAGACATCTTGAAATAAGTATGGATGCATTCATATTATGTTATAATGCATTAATATGGCATCTACCTACCATATCTACCTGTGTGAGGCATTATAGACTGTTAACATGTTGTATTATAAGTAGTGTTCATAACGCATAATATAATAACTAATGAGCACATTCATATCACATTATAAAGCATTCATTAGGCATAACAATTTAGTAAAATGCATGACATGTTATAGCTGTCATAATTATGCATTATGGCCTGTTAACAAGATGCATGGATAAGTAGTGTTCATAACACCATATATTTCTAAACCCCAGTGTGCATAGTGAAACAAATCATTATAACGATGTGTATAATGCTTCATGAACACATGCTGTGCAATTCTAACACATATATAACTATTACCAAGGTAAGTGCATCTGTAACATTTTCTAGAAAGCTCATAGAACTCATATATTAAGTGTTCATTAGGTATTATACGTACTGTTCTAATTATTTATGAAAATGGCTTACACTTCATAGTTATATTTATTAAGCCTCATGAACTGTTATAATGATACATTATCTGTTGTTCTTACCTCATTATATCAGTCCTGCCCTGTAACACTCTTCTAACACAGCATGTGTTCATGAAGCATTATACACATCGTTATAATGATTTGTTTCACTATGCACACTGGGGTTTAGAAATATATGGTGTTATGAACACTACTTATCCATGCATCTTGTTAACAGGCCATAATGCATAATTATGACAGCTATAACATGTCATGCATTTTACTAAATTGTTATGCCTAATGAATGCTTTATAATGTGATATGAATGTGCTCATTAGTTATTATATTATGCGTTATGAACACTACTTATAATACAACATGTTAACAGTCTATAATGCCTCACACAGGTAGATATAAAGTTAAAGGCATTTTCATGAATAATTATAGCAATGTGTATAATGCCATATTAATGCATTATAACATAATATGAATGCATCCATACTTATTTCAAGATGTCTTATGAACGTTACTTTTTATGCATCATGTTAACAGGTAGGTCCTAATGCATAATTAATACATTAAGACATAGCATACATTTTCTGAAGTCATTATGCCTAATGAATGCGTTATAATATGGTATGCATGCATTCATAGTTATTATATTATGTCTTATGGATGCTAGTTATAATGCATCATGTTAACAGTCCATAATGCCTCCTAGAGATGGGTTTGAAGTTGAAGGCATTTTCATGACTAATTATAACAATGTGTATAATGCCTTATGAATGCATTCATAGTTTTTATATGATGTCTTATGAACATTACTTATTATGCATCAAGTTAATAGGTCATAATGCATAATTAAGACAGTTATAACATAGCACACAATTTTCGGAAATCATTACAAAGTTAAAGGCATTATCATGACTAATTATAACAATGTGTTTAATGCTTTATGAATGCATTATAAGAAGATTTGAGTGCATCAAGGTGTGGTCCTGTCACCCGGCGGTGCTTTTCCTCAAGCTGTTCTCTCCTTCGCCATTATAACTCCACCTGTCATCTCTCTCTCTCTCTCTCTCTCTCTCTCTCTCTGTCTCTCTCTCTCTCGCTCTTTCTCTCTCTCTGCACCAACCGAAGCTGTCCATCAGGTGGACTCATATCAGGGTGATGTGGTTAGACAGGGGTGCATCATGGGTAGGACAGGGGGGCTTAATGGGGGAGCTTAACAGGGGGCTTATATATATGTATATATATATGTGTATATAATGCCTAATGAATGCATTATAAATGTATTATAACATGATATGAATGTGTTACTTGGTTCTTATATCTTTGACCTTCTTAAAAAAGTGTTCTAAAGTGTTATAAACACCACTTGAAAATGACTCCTGTTAACAATTATTATTTAAGCTATGAATTTACTAGAAAGTATAACAGATTACACTCAGCAATTGTTATAAACACAAGTGTTATAACGTGTTATAAACGCCACTTAAATTGCATTGTATAATGCAATACATGGCTATAATACATTTGTAATACATTTTCCTAACTAATTATAACAACATGTATAATGCTTAATGACGGCATTATAACACAATATAAACATCTTCATATCTTTTTACAGAGATGAATTAAAAAAAAATCACACACACATTTTCCTAACTAATTATAACAACACCTATAATACATAATGAACACTTCATAACATGATATGACAGCATTTATAGCTATGACCTTCATAAAAGATGTCTTTGAGACTGGAAAGATTAGTAACACTTTCTATGAAGGCCATGTGTATAATGACCTACGAACATGTTATAACATATTCATAAGAGTTCTTTCTAGAATTTAATTTTTAAAAGTGACATTGGAGACTCCTTCCATAAACGTTCAGTAAACTTCTCCTTTTAAAGGTTACATTTAAGGTTATAAGACAGCACCTGTTTATTTGTCAGTGCAGAAACTATTTATTTCTTCATGTTTTCTAACAGATCCTACTCGATGCTACATTTCTTTTTGAATAAAAGTCAAAGGTGACATACGGCTGCATCGCTGCATCCGATCGCTCCGCCTCCAGACATACACACACCGTCTTTATTGACATTGTATTTCTTGTAAGTGTGATATTACCGCTCATAAGTCTGTCCTGAGTGTCTGCACAGGAGTATTAACGCATTATTAACTGCTTAACCTTCCTGCTTACTATTCAGTTATTCATCCTGAAAGCATATTCTCCAGTAACTACTATGAATTATTCAGTAACTACGGCAAAACTAATAGAGAAAGGCGTGTAGTTACGAGGGTGAGGAATGCCCACGGACGGTCGCAAATTTCCCCGAAGGTTATTTGACGTCCAAGTAGTGTCTCGTGGCTAAAAAAACAAGGCTACATCTCCGGCCCGGAGAAGAGCCGCTGAAATCTTGCTAGTTCAAACGATGGAGCGAAGATCAAGCCGCTTGCTTTGCTCCGAGAACTTGTTCAATTCCCAAAGATCAAAATATTTGAAAGAAAGCACTGCGTCAATTTGCCCGAGAGCGATTAGGAACGTTATGAAGTTTAATCCCCGCTGATCCGCATCGATAATTACGGCGACAAAGGCTAGTGCTGTTCCTTCATTACGGCTAATTATATCTCCAGCATTGGTAATCCTTTTAATAACCATCAGACAGACATCTGAGTCAGACTCGGAGTGTGCGGTAAGCCGGCATGGGGGTGGCAAGAAATGAAAACGCTGCCTCGACATCGAGATATGAATGAGGGATTAGAACAACTGACTCTCTATGTGACTTGAGTCACCTCTTAAAATATTCGGTACTTACTCGAAATCTGACGACAACAACAACGACAACATTGTTAAATGTTAAGAACTTTCAGTGCAGAGAGTAGGGGGGGACAGAAAGAGAGGTGAAAACAGAGAGAGAGAGAGAGAGAGAGAGAGAGGAAAGAAGAGAGAGCCAGAGAAAGAAAGAAAGAAAGAAAGAAAGAAAGAAAGAAAGAAAGAAAGAAAGAAAGAAAGAAAGAGGGAGAAAAACAGAGAGAGAGAGAGAGAGAGAGAGAGCAAGGGAGTGGAAAGGAGAAAGGAAGAGAGAGAGGAAGAAAAGAGAAATAGAAAGGAAGAGAGAAAGAGGGAGAGGTAGAGAGAAAGGGGAAGAGAGAGGGGGTGGAAGAGAGAAAGGAAGAGAGAAAGAGGGGGAGAGGGGAAGAAAGAGGGAGGGAGAGAGAGAGAGAAAGATAGGAAGAGAGAGAGAGAGAGAGGAAGATATCTAACTCTTTCTCATATTCATCTCCCTCGTCATCCATGAGAGGCTGAAAAAAAAGTGATTACTTTAAACATGAGGCTGGACTCGAGGCGATGGAGCTGCAGATAAAGAAGCAGTGGAGAAATTGGATGAACGGGTTCGAGGAGGCAGATCAGAGACCGGGAATGAAACCGCCGCCTGTTTATTTATATATTTATCACCAAGTAACAAACTTAAAATGACCGACAAACTAAAATCAGTTTTGCTTGGATGCTAATTAGAGTTGAACGAGTCAAATTTACTCGAATATATAAATATCCATGATACCCGTCTATGTCAAATGGATTTAGGGGCGGGGTTAAGTACCTAGCTAACCTAGCAACGTGGCGTAACTTTAATTGGATAAAAAGTACCATTCTGAATGAACAATAAATTGGCTAATTGCCAATTTAGGTTAGTAAACATATTCAACAACAACAACATTGTCATTGTTACATGTAAAGAACTTTCACTGCAGAGAGAGAGAGAGAGAGAGAGAGAGAGAGAGAGAGAAAGAGAGAAAGAGAGAGAGAGAGAGTTCTCTTTCTCAGAATCAAGCAGTCACTGATCATTTTCCTCAAACCGCACCACACACGGAGTGTTTAATTCCTGAGGTAAAGCCTGCACTGAAGAAGCTGAGATGAAAATGATCGGACAGAAGAAGTGACCTGCTTGTAAACGGACATATGAAAGCGTAGCTTCTTCCTGCGTGATTATTGAACCTGGTAACTGGATGCTGGCCTCACGTGAAGCAGAAGTGAAATAAAATCTAGTCTCCTGATATGTTTTGAAGAGTATGATGTTTCCGATCTATTGAAATTCAATCTTTTTCTCATGGTTCTTTGATTGAAATCGAGTAAACAAAGACGTGCACAAAAATAAGTTTTCTTTGTATTTAATGGAGCAGGAACATTTTTTTTACTTATCCATCACTCAAAGCTTGGATTTATTTGGTGGAACCTGGTGGAAGTTTCACGTGTCTGATATCACACACACCTCCTTGAGGATCCCAATTGGATCCTCTCGATGCTCCACATTAACAGAAATCTCTGGAATCTTTACATTCGGAAAGATAACAACAAAATCCAAAAGCGAAACGCTGGCTACAGCATGTGCCCATCTGAGAGCAGAGCAGAAATCAGAGAAATTAATCTACTAATGTTTTTATTCATAAAGGGGTTAAAAAGCATGGTTTAGAATGATGATAATGTGAAGCTTGTCATATTTGGATCCCTTAAAATGAAATGAAATGAAATGAAATGAAATGAAAAATGAAATAAAAAATGAAATGAAAATAAAAAAAAAATACATTATATTTAAAAGTTAATAAAAAATCAATTAAATAATAAAATAAAATAATTAATGAAAAGAAAGAAATATAAAGAAAATAAAAAAAATTAAAATAACATAAAAATGAAATAAAAAACAAAATTTAATTAAATTAAACTCAGTTGTTAATAAAAAAATACAATTAAATTATAGAATAAAATTAAATAAGTTAATATTAAATTAAATTAAATTAAATTACATTTAATTTTATTAAAATTAAAACAACCATGCATAGTTCATTGTAGCCTGTG
>NC_080719.1:2802500-2817500 GCF_019097595.1 Hemibagrus wyckioides
TCTGTGAAGAACCTTGGAACGTTTCCATTTCACACAAGGTTCTTTGTCTGGGTGTATGGTTTTGTGAGGAACTTTGGAACGTTTCCATTTCAAAAAAGGTTCTATGCCATGAAAAAAAGGTTCTTTACACTATTAAAATGTTTTTTAAGGTGGTTCTTTAATGGTTCTTTGTTTCCATTTCACAAAAGGTTCTCTGTCTGGGTGTGTGGTTTAGTAAAGAACCTTTAAAATGCATAGAACTTTTCCAATGGATGAAAGGTTCTTTGTCCGGGTGGACTATAAAGGTTCTTTAATGGTTCTTTGTCCAGGTGTGTGGTTCTGTGAAAAAATTCGGATCATTTTCATTTCACAAAAAGTTCTATGTTGTGAAAAAAAGGTTCTTAACACTATAAAAATGTTCTTTTTGGTACTAAGTGGAAAAAAAACATTTTTTAAAGAAAACCCGTACTGAAAGGTTCTTTGCAGAACCAAAAAAACTCTTCTTCTTGTCGGTTCTTCTTTTCGTTTTATCTTTTCGGTTCTTTTTTTCGGTTCTTCTTTTCGGTTCTTCTTTTTGGTTCTTCTTTTCAGTTCTTCTTTTCGGTTCTTCTTTTTGATTCTTCTCTTCAGTTCTTCCTTTGGGCTCTTAGTGTTTTAAGTGTTTTATAACAAAATGTAGGAATCTTCAGATTGGGAACCACTCTGTTTCAGAGTTCTGTTGCAGAATTACTTCATAAATACAAGCAATGACGTCAGAAATGGAAAAATCCACACTGAGCAGCTTCAGCTTCTGAAAATCAGGGTTCTACTCAGAACCCAGTTACATACACAGATGCTCAGACGTTCTTACAGCGCGCTGCAGGGACGAGGGGTTCGTGTCGTCCGACCAGGAAGTGACGTCACTCTGGTTACATTGACAAAAAACTCACAGGATTATTTTAGGGATTTTTAGGGATTTCTGAGCCTGAAGTAATGAAGTTCTAAAGAGGCCGCGTTACAGTGATTCAGTCACATGACTTTGATATCAAGTCAATATCAACTTCACAATATTTCAGTCTGTATTTAAAAGCTTCACGAATCTAAATAAATGAAAAGAAAGGAATTTCTTTGTCTTACAAAATATTATAAATTATTATACAGAGATTCCGTGGGTTATGGGATTTATTCGGTGTGTAAATAAATAAATAAATAAATAAATAAAGAGAAAAATAAATAAATAAAAAAGACCAAAAAATCAACATAAATAATGGTTTTAAATGATTAAATAATTCTAAATTATTTATTTATTTATTTATTTATTTATTTATTGTAGTCAGCTAAACTAAACTAAAGCAGAACTGAACTCCAGGAGGAAGCAAATTAGAGTCCAGACTTTTATTTTAAAATGTGCAAAAAAAAATAAAAAATAATAAACTCATACAGACTATGAGTGAGGCTAGGAAAGGGGAAACAAAACGACAAACAGCAGAAGCTTGACAAAAGAACACTGAAACACAAGAGCTGACTGTGTACAGAGAAGCTGATCAGGTGAAAGAGGACACAGATGAGGGTGAGTGGGACACGGAAATGTGCAAGGGCTGATGGGTAATGTAGTTCAAGCACTGATTCGGTATAACCGTGACACAACTCTGGAGCTCAACGTCAAAACATTTGCAGAACACCAAGTACTGCGCGCCGTTTCCGGTGTCAAAATACTTTCCTTAAAAATCCTAATGAAGAAACAAAAAAAATGAAATTCATGATTGTGAGGTCATTGTGAAATTTTTGAGAATGTTTGAGAAAACAGAGAAAGTGATAAAGATCAGGGAGGTGGTTGGAACGGAGAGGCTTGTCATGAGGGGTAGAGGTGTGTGTTTGAGGGATTTTAGGGTGTGTGTGTGTGTGTGTGTGCGTGGGTTGGTGGGTGGGTGTTATAGCTGCTGTTCATTAGCACTGAGAAAATGCCTGTAGGCCCAAAGAAGAAGAAGAAGAAGAAAGAGCAAGCTGGAGAAATGGTTGTGGTATGGGGCTGGAGGGTGTGTGTGTGTGTTTATGGAAATTGACCAGTGTGCAGTAACTGTTCGCCTGGTGCAGGCCTTTGAAGTGGAGATGTTCGACACGGCCGCCGTCTTTGTTCTTGGTAATTGCCTAAATGATCTCAGTGGAGCGCGGGGCCACGCTACAACCCGACTAATCCAGGGCAGGCCTAGTGATCTGACAGAGAAGTGTGTATGCCAGTCCACCCACACACACACACACACAGAACCCTTCCCAACAAATTTGCCATTCTGTTTCTTCTCTTTATTAGCCTAACGCAGTAGGGGATCGGGGTAAAAGATGTTGGAAAAGGAGGGGAGGTGGTAAGGGGGCGAAGTGTTTGTTGTTGGATGAAGGAAGGTCTGAGCTTTGCCACATGCTCACTCTTCTGTTTCCCCCTCAGTTCCTTCCACCGTCCTCCCTCCATCCCTCCCGCTAGCCTTCCTTCGCCCCATTGCGCATTGATATGATAATAGGCTGCGGCTCCGTTTGCAAAATTTACTCCGGAGTACTTAACAACAACAAGGATAATACCCGCATCCTGAACTTAGCGTTTAACCCGCCGCTGGCAATCGGACAAGACCTGACGCTGTGGGAGGTGGGAGTCGGGAGGCAAGAAGTTGTGGAGGTGGTTGGGGTTGGGGTGGGGTGGGGGTGGGGGGGTGTTCAGGATACCACCAGGGTATAAAGAAGCTCTGACGGAGAACGAAGGATGGATGAAGAAAGAAGAAAGAGGCCTTCAGAACCAACAAGAACATCACAGGCACTTTATCTATTCTATTCAGCTCCTGAGTGCAGAAACATGGCATTACAGTTCTGGCTTCTCAGCCCCGCCCAGAGAGTGAGGAAGAGTTAAAGAAAACACACACACACACATACCAGACCTCCACAAAAGGAACCTTAAGGTCAGTGTAGATGCCGGTGTCATCAGGACCATCATGGCTGTCCCCTATACACACACACACACACACGAGTAATAAAGCACATATACATCGGCGCACCTCCACCCTCGCGCTATCCCTCCCCGTCCCGGGACATGTCTATGTGGAGGGGTATCAGGTAGACCAAGGTCCCGTATAAAAGCGGCCTCTATGAATTATAAATTAAAGGCCACTGGAGCCAGAGCCTGTGGGATGCAGAGAGAGCGATGGTGCACATGTTCCCGGAACAAAGCACAACCACAACCACCACCACGGGAGGGGGTCAGGACCGGGGGTCGAGGGGGGAGACGTGAGCCAGAAGACGGAGGATGGCGTCTGTGTGTGTGTGTGTGTGTGTGTGTTTATAACGGTGTGTGTTGTTTTTATATGCACAAGCTCATCCAGGTACAGACTCAAAAACCATCTACGATTTTAGTCACAAATTGTACAAACGCAGATTTAGAGAATTTGAAATCAACTTTTTCTCTAACGTTAACTGAAAGGTCACACCGATGTCATGTGAAATTTATACAAATATACTTTTAGACAAATATACAAAAATTAGATATGAATTGATTCATTCTTTCCACATGATTCATTTACTTTCACATTTGAATCCTTTTTTTTCATGTGATTCTTCCATGATTCGTTTATGTTCAAATCATTTTATCAGTGATTGATTGATTTTCACATTTAATTCTTTTTTCATGTGATTCTTCCACGATTTGTTTATTTTCATATAATCTTTTCAGTGATTCATTTATTTCCACATGATTCATTTATTTTCACATTTGACTCAATGATTCAATAATTTTCCCCCTTGATTAGGTTATTTTCATACATGATACTATCACAGTTTGTTTAGTCGCATGAATTTGTTTTAATGATTCACTTATTTTCACATGATTTGCTTCATTTACTTTATTATCAGAAATTCAGTTACCAAATGATTTTGATTCATTCATTTTTACATTCGACTCTTTCTTTATGTGAAACCTCCACATGATTCATTTATTTTCACATTTCACACATTATTTGCATTCATTTCATTTATTTTCACGTATGATACTTCCACATGATTTGTTTGCAGTCACTTTAATTTCCACAAAATTTCATTTTTTGTTCATTTACATTCACACATGACTCTTTTTCCACGATTCGTTTCTTTTCACATTTGACTCTTTTTTTCATGTGAAAGCTCCACATGATTCATTTATTTTTACATCCTTTCTTTCAGCAATTCATTTATTTCCACATGATTAGTTTCACTTACTTTATTACAAGTTTTTTTAGTGAATCAGGTAAATTCACATGTGACTTTTTCCTCCACATGATTCATTTATTTTCACATTTGACTCTTTTTTCATTTTTTCATTTCATATTCCAGCGATTAAATTACAATCACATGTGATTTTTTTTATTCCCCCTAAATGATTTGTTCATATTCACATTTGACTCATTTTTTTCACATGACTCTTGTGTCGCTTTATTCTATTTAATTACTTCCACATGACTTTTTCCCTCCTATGGTCATTTCTTCTCATGTCATTTACATGATTTACATGATTTCCGTGATTCACGTGTGTTTTCACATGTGATTTTTTATTCAAATAAACAATTCATTCACTGATTCGTTCACAACATTCTTACACGTGACACTTTAACGCGGTTTCATTTACCTTCACCCGATTTTTAACCACATTTTTCATTTAGTTTGACTGTTTTCGCATGTGATCCCCTCCCTCACGGTCACCCCACATGATTTTCAGTACATTCCGGATCTGTTTTTTTATTTATTTCTATTTATTCAGATAAAGGCAGTTTAAGGGCATAACATGTTGAAGAGCACTTGAAGGTGGTTTGCGGAAATGATTCCCAAGGAGAAAACAACGGCGTCATGAAATTGAGGACATTTTTTAGCCTCAATTGCGATGCAGAAATTCCTGTGGTGAGATTTCAGGAGTGTGTGTGTGAGAGAGAGAGAAAGCAGACCAGTTCTCTCGAGTCTGGTTTGGTCCAGTCCAGCTCGGTCCATCAGGACTACGGTCGAAGGGGAGGGCCTGCTCCTTCCTCCTTCCTCCCTCCTGGCTCTGGTCAGCGGGGGTCCGCTCACTGGCTGCAGGATGGAAATATAGTTTTTTTTTTTTGCAGTGGGTGCAGTGCTGATGAAAGCGTGATTGATATGGTGTCAGGAGCTCTGTGATGGATTAAATTGTGTGTGCAGATGGCTGTGGCCCCGGCCAGTCATGGCTGTTGCGGCGCTCCCCGTGAGCCTCCGCCGCGGCAGCTTTAAGAAAATTTGATTTTCGCAGCTCAGAAACACACGGCAGCTCCCCTTTTTCTCTCCGCTGACTGACTTCCATTTAGTTTGAGAGTGCACAAGTGATTCTTTATTGGATGAAATCTGTGCTGGATTGGATAAAGTGTTAGAGCGCTGAGCCATCTATCACTAGCGCTGCCTTTGCTCCTGTTTCGATGTTTCATCTTAAAAAGAAAAAGACCGAAAATACAAAAAAAAAAAAAAAAAACAATTCTAAAGAAGCAGCATCTGGGAGACAAAAAGAAGGTTTCTACAGCGATGAAGATTTCTTCAAATATTATGATTTGTTCCTGTCTCATTAATCCGGTTTACTCTGGAAAAAAACTTTTAACCTTTAGGTGCTTTTACACCTCCACACATCTGTTTGATTTGACGCATCGCTTCCCTGGAAATTACCATGTGTGAACACAAGCCATCAAATTACTGGGTTCACAGACAACATCTGGATGGCATTCAATCAAACAGTGAGATCCGACTGAAAGCTGACAAAGAAGAAGAAGAAGAATGATGATGATGATGGTCATATAAAAGAGGAAGAATAAGAATAAGAAATGATGTTGCTGATGATGTAAAAAATAAAAAGCAGAAGATGATGACGTAAAAGAAGAAGAAGAAGAAGAAAATGAAGATGAAGAAGATGGCCATAATGATGATGATGTAAAAGAAAGATGAAGAAGAAAATGAAGAAGATGATGATGATGATGATGATGATGTAAAAGAAAGAAGAAGAAAACGAAGAAGAAGAAGATGATCGATGAAGATGTAAAAGAAGAAAATGAAGAAGAAGAAGAAGAAAAAGATGATGATGATGATGAAGAAGAAAATAATGATTGATGATGAAGATGTAGAAGAAGAAAACGAAGAAGAAGAAGATGATGATGATGATGATGATGATGATGATTGATGATGAAGATGTAGAAGAAGAAGAAGAAAAAGAAGAAGAAGAAGAAGAAGAAGAAGAAGAAAATGATGGTGATGATGAAGAAGAAGATGATGATTGATGATGAAGATGTAGAAGAAGAAGAAGAAAAAGAAGAAGAAGAAGAAGAAGAAGAAGAAGAAGAAAATGATGGTGATGATGAAGAAGATGATGATGATTGATGATGAAGATGTAGAAGAAGAAGAAGAAGATGTAGAAGAAGAAGAAGATGTAGAAGAAGAAGAAGAAGAAGAAGAAGAAGAAGGATTCCTGGGAAATTATAAGGAGACTGTATGAACCAAACCCCATTAAATTACCAGGTTTGTAGACATCTTGAAGATGGGGGCTGATTTTAAATCAACAACATCAAAAAGAAAAGAAACCAGAAGATAAAAAAGAACAGATTTATTTGATTTGAAGTGAGACTCGGGACTGTTCCTGGGACATGTGTGAACAAAAGCAGTTAAATTACCGGGTTTGATTAACACATGATGACATTTCTTTATTAAAGTCGCTTATCAGACATCAGAAATCCTGTGTAATTCATGTGATTAATTAATTCCTGTGTAGTTAATGTGGTTAATTAATCCCAGTATGATAAGTGTGAATGAAACGATCCTGGGGTATTTTTTATTTATTTTTTCATGGTGAGAACACTGCTGCTCTCTGGAGAAAGGAGCTTTGGTTGGAGTGAGTTTGCACTTCCGTCGCTTTTTAATGCTAGATGTGAGCGCCTGCAGCCATTTCCTGCCTCTGCGCTCAGATAAACATCCCCGCAGGTCCGAGCAGAGATGGCCACAACACACACACACACCATCTCTCTCTCTCTCTCTCTCTTTCTGTCCTTCAGACAAACCAATTAGCCGGCGATGTTTGTTTGTGCTGATCTGACCATATCACAGCCATCCATTTTTAAACAGAAGGCCTTCTGTCCTCTCTTTGCCATTAGAGAGCAAACGGTCTTTTCGCTCGGGGCAATGTCGCTGATGTGCTTGATGCACTCACACACACACACACACACACAGCATAACAAACACGAGCTTCCATAATGGCAGGCATAAAAACAACCCCCGAAATGGATGATGGAGTGAATCGAGAATTATTTAAGAGGCAGAAACTATTTCATTTAGCCATCTATAATTTATGGTTAAACAAACTCTAATGTAAATCCCCGCACCCTCAACCCTTTCTTTTTCGTCTTCGTCTTTCTTTTCCACACGGAGGACCTCGGGATTCGGCCCCTCCCGTTTCGACAGTCCCGAGTAGAGAGCCCATTTCTGATGAGCCAGCACAGGCAGGACACCAGACCTCATTCTCATTCTCCTCACCGGAAATATTTCATTAAGACTCGTTTAACACACAACAAGCTCTCTCCCTCTCTCTCTATCTCTCTTTCTCTCTCTCTCTCTCTCTCTCTCTCTCTCCCGAGCACCAACGAACTACGACCGCAAGCTGAGAGTGAGGTGAGACGAGCCGAGAAACGCAGCTGTGGTCGTGCTGTGAGCTTCCTGTGAGGCTTGAATAAACATGATGGAACAATCAGACGTGAAATAAAACAGACGCATTTCACCACGTTATGCCCTGAAACTGTGAATAATATCTGGAAATAATTGAATCATTTGGGGAGACTAAATAATTTGTGGTTTGAAAAATCATGTGGGAATAAATGATTCATGTGGGAAAAATCATATGTGACAATAAACGAATAACATGAGGGAAAATCGCGCGGGAACACACCAATCGTGTTTGAAAAATAACGTGAGAATAAACGAATCACGTGGAAATTGAATCGCCTTGTAACTGGCATGTAAATGAAGCATGTAGAATCACATGTGAAAATGAGTAATGTAGAAAAATAAACACACACAAAGCTGTGAAAGTAAATAGATTACGTGAATCGTGTGCAAAATGAGAATCGAAAACACTCTAATCATCTGAAAGAAAGTCATGAAAGTGATGGACTGGAGAATGGAGAAAGAAATGAATTATTTTGAGGGAAATTACATGTGAAAATTTTAATCATGTGGTAAAAAAAGTAAATGATTCACTGGGGGGGGGTAACATGAAAATCGATCACTTGTGGAAAAATAAAAACATGCGATACAGAAATGTGAAACGTGAGAATAAATTAATCATAGAAAAAAAATACATTTAATAAAGTTGAGGAAAAAAATAATGTGAACATAAATTACATGAACCACAAAAAAAATCGTGTGGAAAAGAAAGTGGAGTGAAAAAGGTGTGAAATGTAACGTCTACCATCTAAAAAACACGTCACGTGAATCGTGTGACTGTTCACGCTTAAAACGTTTAACAGTCTGTATTTCTGATGTTATATAATACACAGAGATTTGTGTTGAATCGAATCAGTGATTCAAAAGTTTAGTCATTCCATCTCACACACACCATCTCTGAATCAGTACCAAATCACTGAATCAGTCCTAAATCACTGAATCAGTCCTGAATCACTGAATCAGACCAAAATCACTGAATCAGTCCCAAATCACTGAATCAGTCCCGAATCACTGAATCAGTCCTGAATCACTGAATCAGTCCCAAATCACTGAATCAGTCCCAAATCACTGAAGCAGTCCTAAATCACTGAATCAGTAACAAATCACTGATTCACTCCAAATCATTGAATCAGTCCCAAATCACTGGATCAGTCCAAATCATTGAATCAGTCCCAAATCACTGAATCTGTCCTGAATCACTGAAATAGGTCCTGAATCAATCAATCAATCAATCAATCAGTCCCAAATCACTGAATCAGTCCAAATTACTGAATCAGCCCAAATCATTGAATCAGTCCCAAATCACTGAATCAGTCCCAAATCAATGAATCTGTCCTGAATCACTGAATCAGTCTTGAATCACTGAAATAGGTCCTGAATCACTAAATCAGTCCCAAATCACTAAATCAGTCCGAGTCACTGAATTAGTCCTAAATCATTGAATCAGTGCCGAATCATTAAATCAGTGCCAAATCACTGAATCAGTGCCAAATCACTGAATCAGTCCCAGTTCACCAAATCAGTCCTGACTCAATGAATCATTCACAAACCACAGAATCAGTCCTAAATCACTGAATCAGTCCTGAATCACTGAATCATTCGCAAATCACTGAATCAGTCCCAATTTACTGAATCAGTCCTTGAAAATTTGATCAATATAATTAAATATTGTATTAGCACAGCTAGCATGTGTTTAACACTACGCTAACTTACACCACTTTAACTGTAAAAACTTCACTCATTTCCACGTGACATCATTAACGTGTTTCAGCGCTCGAAGTCCACCATGTTTTTAATGAAAAAACACACAGGAAAGAAGAAAAAGAGAAGTGATTCACCAGAAGTGACCATATTAATCTCTTTGACCGCACGTTTTTTTTTTTCCGCCGACTATTACATTTTATTTCAAGTTTATCTTTTCTCTTGCGTTAAAATCGAATTCTCTGGCGGTTAACTAAAGAGAAAGATGAAGACCCGAGGGTTTCGGCTGCGCTCTCTTTGATACCGCACAGACGATCATTAAAGTGTTACTCGGGCCTTTCGCTTTAAATAAAAAAATTAAAAATCCATTATTCTCAAACTCCTGACCTGGGATAATGGCGAGTACATTTTTAATGCTTTTTTTTTAATAAGTTTGGAAAATTACTGCCTTTTCCGACGACGGAAAGTAGTTGGAAGTGGGAATGAAATAATATAAAGGTAAAGAAAAGTCTTTTAAGTTTCGAACCTCGGACGAGTGAAGCGGAAGTTATGAGAAGAAACAATAAAATAATTAAAGATGACTAAAAATCTAAAAAACCCGTCTTCCCTCCATTTCCGTCTCCTCCTTCCTCTTTCCCTTCTGACTTTTATTTTTATTTTATAACTCATTTTTAATAGAAGATCCGCCCCGAGCTCGTTTATTTGTGTTAGAGAAATAAATATTTCATTTTATTTTATTTTATGTGGGGGAAAAAAAAGGAAGGCGGGAAGAAAGAGAAGAGCGTAATCGGAGAAAGATTTTAGATTTTAATCTTAATAATTCATCATGCTCCGTGTCTAATCGTCCACACACACACACATGTCCTCTGTGTGTGTATGTGTCTGTGTGTGTGTGTGTGTGTGACTGGTGTTTGATGAAGACTTTTGAGGCTCCTTGAGTGCCGTGTAAATACAGCAGGACGCTGGACGTTTTAGCGATAGCTGTCTGATAAGCGCGGGACGGCTAACACGTGGGGAGTGAGCCAGGCAGTGAACACAAACAAGGTTAGCAAGACCCGGGGGAAGAAGAAAAAGAGAGAGAGAGAGAGAGAGAGAGAGAGAGAGAGAGAAAGAGAAAGAGAAAGAGAGAGAGAGAGATCACAAGCTAACTCATAATGACATAGCAACCTCATGCTAGCGGTTTACAATCTGACTGAAAACCTTTTTCCTTTAATAGAAATCTGATTGACTAGCTAGCTAACATGTTATTAAGGATTAGCACTAACAGGAATGCTAGCATGCAGTGCTAACAGGCTAAACACACACTTTCTACATGCTGTCAAAGACGCTGTGGATAAACGACGGTAAGCGGCACTCTAGCCTACGCTGATCAAAACTCGCACAGCTTCGTTTTGTAGTCATGTTTTACGTCTGGACGTCGCTGAAATTTAAAAAAATGCTGCCTGAAAACTTATTTGTAAACCGGAAGAAAGAGTTAGCTAGCTAAACTAGCTAAGAACATGGCCTAGAGTTTCTCAATGTCGATTTTAGATAAGCTAAATAGCCTTGTTAAAGCAGTATAGAGTGAAAATTAGGTATGTTAGCTAACTAGCAAGCTAAGCCTGCTAATTTCTCAGCTAGCAAGCCAGCTTCCTTGATATGAAAGTTAGCTACATAGCTGAGATGAAGCGGGTTCCTCAGAGCGGTTATATTTATCCTTAATCTTTCATTTTAAATTAAGTTTAGATTTTTACTTCAGGAATTTTTTTTTAATCAGTTATTTGATGATCATTAAGAGGGCGGGGTTAATGTTTTATGCAAATCACCTGACTCTCGCTAACTCCTGATTACCTGAAGCTCTGGAAAGTTCTATAGTAAAGTCTGCTGTAAATGACCAATGATAACAGACCCTCAGCGGGAAACTTCATGAGTTTTCTTCTGGTATGTTGCTCATTTTGATATCTTTGTTAGCTCGTTGTTCTATTATAATAACTAGCATAGCAATAGGAGTGAATAAAATGATGCCAAGATGTCAATAAATTTAAGATTTTCTGTATGATGTTAGCAAACACTCGGAGTAGTTAGCTAACTTTAGTCAGTCAGAGAGAGTAAAAGAACATTTTCCCCTTAGAAAATCTGTACGTTATGTATAAACATGTTTGTTGACTGCTGTTGTCATTGGTACTTAGCATTAGCTTCTGGATTATGAAAGCTCGCTAGCAAACAATAGCTCAGTCAGAACAATCCTCAAAGTTCAATTAAATCAATAAAGATGCAAAATTATATAACTACAATTTAGTTTAGAGTTTTACATATTAATAAATAACGAGGTACTTTTGAGTTGCGCCAGCGGATCAGCGAGTCGGACATTTTACGTTCTGTCTCTCGCTGGAACGTTCTGGAATGTTCGGCACAATACACTGCAAAAAATAAGTAAATTAAAAATAAAACAGAGACCATTCATGGTCACAATTTTCTGAAGCCTCTCAGCTCAAAAAGTAAATAAATAAATAAATAAATAAATAAATAAATAAACATTAGAAAAAAACAGGGAGTATTTGCAATCACAATTTTCTGAAGCCTCTCAGCTCAAAACATACTAAATAAACAAACAAACAAATAAATAAATTAATTAATTAATTAATTAATTAAACAGGGAGAATTTGCAATCACAATTTTCTGAGGCCTCTCAGTTATAAATAAATAAATATAAATTAAAAATAGGGAGCATTCACACTCAAAATATTCTGAAGTCTCTCAGCTCAAAATAAAAATAAATAAAAAATGTATATAAATAAATAAATAAAAATTAATAAATAAATACATTTTAAAAAATGGGAAATGAACCTGAACTCAGTTTACTGTTTAATGTACTCAGTTTAATGTAAGCATCTTGTTATTGTTGTTGTTATTGTATGATTACTGATATACATTCAAGATTTTTAACTGTATTTGACCTTCTGCATAGTTTGTTTTTAGTTTCATTATATTTGTTTAAGTGTTTAACGAATAAAAAAAAAAAATCTCCAGCTAGAAGTATTTTTCATCCGAAAGTAAATTGGCAGATAAACGACAGTGGTGAGGTTTCGCCGGACATCAAGTCATCAGTGTCCCAGTGTGTAGTGAGCCATGGTCCTTCGTAGTGGCCTAACTCTGGCTGATTTGAGACGCAGCCCATATCTACTCCAATTTCTCCAGGAAAAAATGAACAGTTTCCTATTTTGACTTAAAAAACGCACAACAGCACCGTGTTGTCCAATCAAACATCCGGTCATTGATGAAAAGATCAAACATCAACCTGAGGAAGTCTCGAAATCATCTATAGCAGACCCTTGTTATGGTCTATTTTTTTGTTCTCACTTATATTTACAATAATACAGCTAACAAGAGAAGTCAGCCAAGTTTACCGCAAGTTATTGTGCGCGAGCCCGGAGCTCTCCATCGCCTCACTTTCAGGTAACATTTGCCTCGGAAGCAAGGCATAACATGATTGCTGTAATTGTCAGCAGTATCATTCACATTATTACAGAGATCAATGTAGCTTCTCCTGTTCTTCAATCAATCCGCAATCCTCTCAGCAATCCGAAGCGCTCGCTCGCATAATCAAACGCTGTGCGCTAAATGTCAAAGTTAAGGATAATGACATCTTCGGCTTCCTCTTCTTCTTCTTTTTGTGTGTCTTTAAATGGCCTATTTTGACGGGGAATCACGTTAAAGTGCATGTTTTGTGGGTGAGGCGATGACAGCGAGGGAGGAAAGACGAGAGAGAGAGAGAGAGAGAGAGAGAGAGTGAGAGAAAGAGAAAGCACGAGGGATGAGGAGAGAGGAAATGAGATGGAAAAGCTGCGGCTCTGTCATCAGGCTCTCGAGTTTCTGACTCTCGGCTTCGGAGGATGAAAAGAAAAGAGCTCCTCTTTCTCGCTCCTTTCGCAGTCGTCATGGTGCTGATTACATTCAGATTTTTCTTTCTTTCTCTCTCTTTCTGTCTCTCTCTCTCTCTCTCTCTCTCTCTCTCTCTATATATATATATATATATATATGCTAATATTTGATCAGTTATCGTGTGTCATGTATAAACGTGGCCATTTCTACCACAATGGTACCGAAGTTGCAGATCAGAAGGTGTTAGCGTTGCTATGGCAACAGCTTGATGGGAGGGAGACGCACCGTTATTTACAAACAGATTAAAAAGATGGATGTGTGCAATTGATGAGTCACATGACTGGATGGAAACAAAGACGGAAGGAAGGAGTCTCCAGTTCCGGGGCTTTGCAACAGTCAGAAGTAAAATAAATAAATAAATAAATAAACTTTAAAACTTTCGAATTTCGTTACGGGGAAATAATCAACAATATGCTGAGTTACTTTTACCATCTTAAGATTGATTAGTTTCCTATTCCAAATAAAAGGCGTTCATTAAAAAAAAAAAATAAATTCTGACATTCTGGGTTTAATTGAGATGCTTGGCAGAATTTGATAAAATACTGAGAAATCCCTTAATTTGTAATAAAGTAAAAAGGTTAGAGAAGGTCCCAGTGTCCAAATCTCACCCAATTAAAAGGGAAAATACTCAAGTGAAAGTCAAAAAGTTTCTACTTTTTAATCTATTCAAGTACAGTGAAGTCAAAAGTAAAGTTTGACTAGTGAAACTAAATCCATTTTATTCTCTTTTTTTTTATTCATTTGGCCTGATAAACATCACTCAGCTCTGAGATCCTGGAATTGAAGCTAGATCTGCTAATCTGGCGTTAGAAAAACAAACAACAGGCTAGCTTGGTTAGCAAGACTTACTTTAGCAAATGACATCATGTCTAAAGAGGCAAAGATTCCTTCTATCCTCTGGTTCAACACTACAGTGTTGTGACTTATTACATCCTTAATTGTACACAGATAGTCTAACTATATTGTGAAGAAATGGGAGCTTAGTGGATATTTACTGATGAACCTGATGAACAGTTTACTGAAATGATCGGATGCTCTAATGAAGTGATTAGATGGTTTATTGAAGTGATTGGATGCTCTAGTGTGATGATTGGATGTTTGACTGAGATTATTGGATGCTTTACTGAAACGATTAGATGCCGTACTGAAGTGACTGAGTGTTCTACTAAAACTATTGGATACTTTTCTTCAAATGATTGGATACTCTTCTGAAATAATTAGATGTAGTACTGAAGTGATTGGATGTTGAAGTGATTGGATGCTCTACTGAAATGATTAGATGCAGTATTGTGTGATTGGATGCTCTACTAAAATGATTGGATGCTCAACTGAAGCAGTTGGACGCTCTATTGAAACGATTGGATGCAGTACTGCAGTAATTGGATGCTTTACTGAAATGATTAAAATAGTTGGACACTCTACCAATGCTCTATTGAAATGATTGGATGCTCTACTATGATTGGATGCAGTACTGAAATGATTTGATGCTTTACTGAAAGGATTCAAATAACTGGACACCCTACCAATGCTCTATTGAAATAATTGGATACTCTACTGATATTCTCGGATGCAGTACTGAAATAATTAGATGCTATAAACTGGGCCTTTTCGACGGATTTGTCTAAAGAAGAATGAAGAATTGAATCCTGAGATTTGTAAGGAGCTCTCTGAATGTCTAAATAAAAAGAATTAAGAAATAAAAAGCAAGTA